>NC_044498.1:6645064-6802564 GCF_902362185.1 Chanos chanos
GTGACTTGTGTACTCACAGATGGGCTGGGAAGCTTGCTGCATGGACTGGCCCCACAGGCGTGGCTCCTGGCCCTTCAGACAGCTGTAGATGTAGTGGACGGCCGGCCGGGCCTTATGCTCCACCCTGCTGGACAGTTTGCCGTCCTTCAGAAAGTCCAGCTCTTGGAGCACCACCCAAGGAATCAGCAGAGTGGGGAAGCCCAGAGCTGGAGTGGAGTTAGGCCGTCAGATATAAACGACAGAGAGTTGTAATCAAGTCATTAAATGATACTAAAATCAAAGCGGTTTCACTAATTCTATTTTATTTAAGTTTTACTTCAGTGGGAGGTCGCGGCAAGGCCGACAGCGTTTCGAAAACTTAAAAAAAAAACCGAGCAGGTGTTTTGTCGGTCTAGTTTTCGCTCGTGTCCTTGTTGACCTTGCTGACCTTGCGTGTGAGCCCATATGAGCCTATATGAGATCATTTTTAAAAAGATTCCCCCCAGATGTTTCTCCCTCCGCTTTTCGCTTTCATGTCAAAAACCGGGGTCACGGGGGAGGCACCGCGGGTTTCGGAGCGGCACGCTGTCTTTAAGGACAGGGTCACCGCTCCGGGGGAACTCCTCAGCGTTTTTTAAACATACTTAAAGTGAGACACAAACGCCAAGCCTAGAGTTGCCTAATTCAAACACACTGACTCAACCAACGAAAACCTCAAGCCTTACCCCCCAGACCATGCGCCCGTATCTTCTTCACGAAGTCTAGGTGACTGAGCAGAATGTTGGTATCCAAGACGACGAGCAGATCCTGCTGGAGGGGCGCCTTACCTGCACCGAAAAGATCTGAGGGTCAAACACACACCTGGACTGCAGACTGTAAATGCTCCAAAACATATCACAAGCATTCAATCATATCGTCCTATTTTCCTGACAGATATGACAGCACATCCAAAAACTTCAAAAAGTGAGGATTCCCAAGTCACGTTTTTGCGTCCCAAGAAGCTCGTTGGAATTTTAAAAGCTATTCCAGAAATGTGTAAGTGCCAAATCAAAAGAAATTTATTGTTTTTTCATTTGAAGTTACGGTGACTCGTTTATCAAAGGGAGACCTTGACGGTCAAGGGTGTTGGTATTTCATTCTGCGCGTGTGTATTGTGTCAGTAACATTACTGGCTGGAACTGTGGCGCCCTCTTCTGGTAAGTCAATGTCCATACAGGTAAGCGCTCCACAGCTTTCTACCACGTTCACGTCCAACTGTTTATTAGTTCGAGCCAAATGCAGCTCCTCCAGCAACTCCATCTGCAAAACCAACACAGAGGTATGAGAACAGACATACACACACAAGGGAACACACACACACACACCACACAAACATATTCCAAACTAGTGTCTAGAACATCAACATCAATTTACCTCTTGGTGATTGTCAGAGACTTCAGAATTGTCAGTCGAAACTGCTTGTGTCACTGCCTTAAAGAGACATAAAAATGTTCTTTTTCAAAACAATAATTCAGTGAATATTACACAGTATATGAGCATAGAATATTTATACATTTAACTGCTTCACCATTTAGCAAGATTTCTCAGTCATCCAGGTCATTTGAGACAAAAGACTGTTCAATAAGAATGGGCCTTAGCTGTTTTTCTACAGGGCAGTATTTGACTTTGACTCATGTGGCTAATTGAGAAATCCAGCTTCATGGAACAGGTCCCAGATCAGCGATCCATGTTCTGTGGCTACCTGCTCTGTCCAGGTTTGGGTGTTGGAAGCAGAGGCTGTGTCTCCTGGACGACACATTTTCATTGTCTGCCTCCCTTGAGATGAACTGGAAGGCTTAGAGAGATTAGACAGGGATGTTACAGAGGCAGAGGCTTCTGGAAGCCTCATTCCAACCCTCTGAGGAGTTCTCAAAGTAGGTACATTGTTTGCCAAAGCCTTAACACCAGAGGAGGAATTTTGTTTGTGGTCTGCTAATGTATTATCTTCAGCGTTTGGGTTAACGTCCCAACGGTTCTTATGCAGCCCGGTTTTGGTTGGTATCTTAAAGCTGACAGGCAGTCTGGGATATGCGAAAGGCTTTCCTCCTGACACTGAACTATGAACAGTGCCCGACTTTTCGTGCTGTACAGGGCTGGACTGCGATGGCGTCTGAGGACCAAGCTTTGGCGCTTGGTCTGGGGGAACCTCCTGCGACGGACAAGCCAAGCCGCCGATTCCCTTTGAGAAACCAAACGACTGGTGGCTCGCTTGCGTTTCCGGAAAGCTTCCGGAACCCCCGCTCCCCTCCAGAAGCCTCCTCTTTACCCCCGAGTCCTCAGACAGGGAGCTATGCTGTGGGGAGCCCTGAGGAGTCCAGTCCTGAGCGTTCCTGCGCTTGGCGTAAGGGACGTCCTCGTCTGCGTCGAAACTCCTTTTCGGGGGCCTCCTCTCCTCTGAGAAGGAGCCATAGTGGGAGGGGCCCTGAGCGTCTTTCAGCTGGGTATCTCTCGGTGTGGACTTCCCCCTCATAAGCCTCCATGTCTTACTCCTTTGGGGGGAGACCCGGGGAACAGGCTGCTCAGCTGAAGTCCGAACAGAGAAGCTCTGCACTGACCTACTAGAACCCTGTCTGGTTCCACAACCAGGAGAGGGACTATTCCTCCAGCTCCTGGATGAGCTGCCGGATTTCCGACAGCTCTTCCCTGGGTCGTGGTAGGCTCTGTGAGCGTCCACAGAACTTTTCAGGTCTTTTGTGTTGCTCGATGGTGTACCTTGCCCTAATTTACATGCAGTCTTACGAAAATCCAACCGTTTCTTTGGGGTGCCTCTGTTTGGAGATGGAGGGGAGTGTGTGTGCTTCTTTTTCTTCTTCTTCTTCTTTCCATGGTTTCCCTCAGAGCTGTGATTGACAGGCAGTATGTAAGTAATTCAAACATTAAAGCAAAATATCTGAAAATAAAATAAAGTCAATAAAATAAAGCGTGAACATTTGTTAATAAGGCTTAACGGATATGTTCAATGTATTGCTATGATTTCTCCGTCGACCAAGAAAATTGAGGATGGCAATTTTTGTCATGCAAAATGTTAAAGGCCCAAAGCTCTGGTGGACTTTCACCCTGTGGCTCTTACGTGGGCTGCTGGCCGTGTGGATGCTTTCCCTCTGTGCTGTCCTGTTTCCCTGCATCCTCTGTCTCCTGAGAGAGCTGACAGAACATCGTTAATTCAGAGGTTGTGACCTGGTTCTTAATCACCTGGAATCTTTCACAGCACAGTCAAAATAACCGAATCCAGCGTTTACATAAACAGTAAATGATAAATGACCTTTATAAATTGAACTTTAATGAGTTATATACATATATACTGTATCCTGACCTTCTCGTTATCATCATCTGAAGAGGTGCCTGCCTTTTTTTTCTCCTTCTTATTCTTCTTCTTCTTGGATTTTCGACTGGACATATTTGACCAGCCTGTAGAGCAGAGAGAGAGAGAGAGGGAGAAAAAAAAAAGTTTTGAGGGAACAGGGAAAGAGGCATTAGCTCTAGTTTTTGAAAGACCAGTCTTAATACACAAGGGGAGAGATGAACTCTGAACTTCTGCGTTTTAACAGTCTAGCCATGTGGCTGAGAATACTGGTTAGGTAGTGAAATACTAAATAATTAAAGTATAATAAAGCATAAAGTCTTTATGTGAGGTGCATGCATTTCAACTATAAAGGTAATGTTCAAGGTCAAGGAAATGTTCAAGGTCATCTTTCCAGAGCGTCGCCCAACAGCTGGCTTTTCTCTGAAGCTCCTCATTCCTGATAAGCTTACATCTATGCTCTACAACATTTCTAACAGTCATTTCATTGTGTTTCCTCTAAAGCTAAGCCTGTGTAGTGGTGAACCCAAGACTAGAGTTTTATGTCCTTGGATCCACATACACAAGCAGTTCTAAAAAGGCAAGAAATCAACATTGAATTATAAGCTTTCCTTGTGTCTGATATAAAAAGGTTCTTCTGCCATGCTAAAAAGTCATCACTTTTGACCAACTGGTAAAGGCTCAAACTAAGGTAAAGCAGTTTGTATAGAGCTAGTAGGAGCAACATCTCACCATGGCAACCATAATAAAGAAAATGTAGCAGTTAAGCCATTGTCAGTGTCATTTGAACCAGCAGATACATTCATGGAAACTACTTGATTTAGAGCAAGTTCATTTCTCTGACCACAACAAAATGTATACTGAGCGTAAATACAAACAAACAAACAAAAACCAAAAAACCTTATCTAATCTTTAAGATGACACTTTTATTAAACAAACACTACTCAGTGAAGAACAGGTTGCATCCCAAACTGTGGCATAGTGTCATTTTACGGATTTTCATAAAATATTCAAAAGAGTTTCAAGTTTAAGGTTCAGGTTTAAGTTTATTTAAAGCCCAATATCACTGTTTACAGTTTCAAATGGCTTTACATGCCCACAGGATTACCACAACCAGAGCAGGACGGCACCCCCTGACTTAATCCTCATAGCGGGCAAGAAAAAACTCCTCAAAAACCCCAGATGCTACGAAAAAATAGGAGAAATCTTGAGAAGGACCACAGAGAGAGGAGACCTCTTCTAGACCAGCCAGGTGTGCAATAGGTGCCGACCCAGTGGGCAAATTACAAACAACACAGCGATACTGAAAACGAAAGCATAACAAGTAGACGAAATGAAGAATAACAAAACAACAAGAGGGAGTTCCCAGCTAAAGATCTGACAAAATTTGATATTATTATTATTATTATTATTATTATTATTATTATAATTATTGTTGTTGTTGTTACCAGTATACAATCTCAGACCGTGGTTAATGATGTAGTTTAGCACACATGATTCTTATCAACTGTGAAATTTCGTAGACCGTTCTGTAAAGACTTTACGCTAGTAACCGTGTAAGCCCCATATGCTGTTCATGAAAAAGCCCTCAGACACCCTCAGTCACGTATCATTACAACTGTCATTTAAGATGTCTCGAAAGTCGTAATGTTCTTCAGACGTTAACATAAGCATCCGAGTAAGAGGATGTGTGTGACATACTGAACAAGACGCTCTATCAAAAAAAAAGTTGGTTAAGAGTTCAAAACTTCCACTGCTGCTTGCCAGTGCTGACGGTTGGTAGGTCCACTGGAGATCCAGTGTTTATAATTTACTTTCATTAGCATGACATTTAGTAGACTGTAAGTGAATAAAATTTCCTCAGCAATCTTCATTACAGACTTGTATCACCATTCTCGGCAAGTATCTAGCGAATCCAGGTATCTAGCCAACAGTATCTGTCAATCAGCTGAGAAACCCCGCTTGGTAAACTTAACATTTATTTTCTTGACCACAGAAAACAATTAAACATTGCGAGTTCAAGTAATCCCAAGTCACTACTACTGGGAAAATACTGTTCGTCATACGAGAGGCAAATGAATGTGATGTGACTGAGACACAATGATTTCACTTACCAGCTTAAGTTTGACAGAACCCCCACATGAGAATCAAAACCAAACAGAATTGCATGACCCGGAAGCAGTAGTGGCTCGCTTTGTTGATCTTGGGATATGTAGTTCTTTAAGGTACGTCTTCTCCACTGGATTCCACATCGACGTCTAACCCTTTATCCAGTTCAACACCTTTATCCGAAAAGCATTCTTAACTGTTGTAGGTTTCTACTTTGACTACCATGCAGCCACTTTCTTTATATTGCAGACTGTGAGAGAGAATTCTCAGCCTAGCCACACTGTTCACCCGCTTAAAAAAACAAACAAAAAAACAAAGTTTTCAGAGTCTGATGCATTGTAAGTTTGTGGTAAGAGCTCAAAGAAGCATACAGCAAACCGAGCTGTTCCGGGGAGTGGCTGAAGCCACTCTTACAAAGCACCAATCTTTATAGTAATTTCTTATCAATCTCAAATACTGAGTGCGCATTGTCTCAACCTCTTTTGGTTGGGGTGCACCTGCTGGTCTGGCCTTGCAAACTCCCAGATAATTCTGTAATACACCTCGGTTTCCGCAGAGCCCATATTTTTGATTGTCATCAAAATCTGTCACCAATGTTTATCTCTCTTCCTTGCTAAAATTAATAAAGAAGACAAAGAGGGCACACACCATGTAACCTTGAATGTCTGACCATCTGCACTCTCTGCACAGAGACAAACTCAAAGGACCTTTTCCATTCCTCCATTCACAGATCACATTTTTATAACAGAAGAACATCACACATTTACTTTAATACAAATGACTAAAGTAAATGTGAAAAAGACTTGAACTGCATTTTGTGGCATAACCAAAAAAAATCACAGTTTGAGCTAAATCAAAAACATGAAGACATTCACATTATATTCTAATAAATCTTAATTAACATGATTTACCTTAATTTTTTCATAGCTACACAGCTCATTATAACCTTGATGTGTCATTATCCAAAAAGTCATTTTATTTCTCAAAACAGCCACTTCCTTAGTAAGCACTGGGAAATGTTACAAGATGCTAAAGTAAAAGAACCACAGAAGACGGATAAATAATAACAATTTAGTATCACGTCACAACATTAATGATTTTTCTTCTAATTTAAACTAATAATTTGAAGCATCGTTAATATAAATTAATTTAACATTCTTGGTGTAGGGCCTAATATAAACATGACGCTTCTGGTGAAAACTTGTTCTGTCACTTTATGGGCTCAAGTTACTCCTTGTATTCTTTAAGCCTGTAACTTCGGGTTTCGTAGATTCAACACAAAATTCAAAAACACTGAGCAGAAACAATTAACAGTTACTTTTCCTGAAGCTAACTACTGTTAGTACTACCCATACTCCCTGTCAATGCTTACGCAATGCGCGTGAAGAATTCACTATACTTTACGGAATTTACGTATTTTAGATAGTTAAAATGGCGGAGCTTAAGGAAGGAGACGCCGAACAGCTACACCAGGAGGACGTCGATATAAAAGGCAAGATAGTTCGCTTTTTTACTTTATTTTGTAAATATAACTGTTCTCTAAATTTTATAAAATAAAAGGCTTTAATTTAATGCATTCTCTCGTAGATAAATTATCTCTTAACATCACTTTTTAACTGCTTAACTAAATATGGGCCTCCTGACGGAGCTCCGCCACAGGACCTATTTGTAAATAATCCAAACACTTCTCATCTGAACGGCTACAAATTGTTTTGGTGACTAAATTATACTAACATGGTGCATTTTTGAATATTCCACTATTTCAATAAGGGAATGGCTGGAACCATTCGATGTAATTATACTGTGGAAAGGTCTGATCGCGGAGCTCCGCAATAGGACCGTACTCTTTGCAACGATGAAGATATCGGACCAAAAGCATTTCATTAGCAGAGGCCTGTGAGAGCCGCTTGAAGTTGGTTAAACTGGCCATACAGTGGCGCACCCTGAACTTACAATAAAACCAAGACGTCCTAGTTGCTAAATGCTTCATGTTTCCAACATTTTTACAACAACGATATTCACTTCAGTTTGGTGGGCTGTTCATTGCAAAATAGTACGTGAAACAGGAAGTTCGGTTCGCAAAGAAAACAACAACATACTTTTTTTTATGTACTAACAAAACCATCTTCAAAAAGTCCAGATAATACAATTGCGAACTATGTGAAATGTTGCAGTTAAGTTACAGAACATCTGTTATGCAATATTCTGATAAAATGATGGATTGCACTTCAGATGGAGGCAATGCTCTGGAAGTACAGCATACAACAGAGGAGGGAGACAGTAAGACTCACACTCAGAGTGATTTAGTAAAGCCTGAGAGCAGTGATGGACAAACCTCAGCATCGTCCTCTTCAGGTAGGCTAACAAACGTTGCCCCTGGATACCTCAGCAACCCTTAAACGGGTCTTACAACCACAGTGACTGTCTGTCTCGTCCCACTTTCAGACAGACACGTGTCCATACAGTCCAAACTGGAGGGACTGGAGAATCTGGTGGATTTGAATGGAGGTGAGGAACATTTGCTCATTGTTTAAGGAAAAAGAAATTTGCTGTATTATTTTGTGAATTTGTTGCTAATGCTCATCCATTCTCTGTGAAATCCGCGCCTGCGCTGTGTGCAGCTGGGAGGAAAGCATGTCCACTCTGCCCGGAGGAAAAGTTCAAGGCCTGTTACAGCCACAAGCTGAGACGCCACCTGCAGAACCTACACTGGAAAGTCTATGTGGAATTTGAAGGTAGGAAATATTGATATTAATATCATAGAGGGGGTGGAGGGTACACCAGGTTTAGCTTTACCACAACACAAAAATCCACAATGTAGTCAAATGAGGTTTACTGTGCAAGAGTAGAAATTAAATATAAACACTTAAAGTACATTGTTTTTATAAATATTTTTTGAAGTTAAGCGTTTTTGCAATAATGAAGTGGTGGTTTTTTTTTTATTATTTATTTTTACTATTTTAAAGTTTAAAAAAATTCAAACATTTGAAAATAAGTATATCAGAAGAAAATATCTTCAAGCTTGAGTAAAAGCATAAGTGCAAAAAAAAATCTTCGTTAGAGTGCAAAGTCTAAAAATGTTTACATCGGTAATTAAGTTAAAGTGTTATACACACGTGTTTATACCTACTGTACAACTGTATTATTGAATTAAAATAACAGCACAGTAATGTGTCATCTTTGACTGTCTATATCAGAGTCCTATATCCAGAGATCACAGTTATATGTGTATATATAACTGAGTTAAGAGTGTCTGCAGGAGAATTAAGAATACACGGAGAGAAGATAAGTGGTAATTGGAGCGCTTTTGAAATTTGCCCTCTCACTTTTCACCATGTCCCTGTGCTCTTACAGGTCAGAGAATGTGCATCTGTCATCTGCCCTGCAGACAGCTGAAAACTGGTCTTGGTACAGACCAGGTGAGACACGTACACTCACCGTGCCAAATCTGTCTTATCACTCACGTAGCAAAGTCAATTACTAAACAACGTTTGCTATAAAAGTTAAACTGCCTGTAGGTGGCAGGCTACGCTATGACTATTTTATCTTGTCTTTTTTTTTCCCCGTCAGATGAACTTGTCACTGCTTACGGTTACGGTTCTGTTTAGGAATGCTTTGTAGGTTTTATTTAAGGTTTTATTCTTTCTTCTGTGTGAAGACAGAACCCAACTCCACTAACATTTTTATCATTTTTATAAAAATTCAAATCTGAAATTCTGTCTTCTCACAGCCACTCTTGTCCTTTCAACACTTACCGTTAACATTTTTCCAGGTTGGGTAGAGCTCTTACACAGTTTTGTGTGTGTGTGTGTGTTTGTGTGTGTGTCTGTGTGTGTGTTTCAGGCTCAGGGCAGATTAGTTGCTCACTACCACTGTGTGGTCTGCTCTGTCACCATCGCCCGTAAGACAGACATGATCAGTCATCTCAAACGGCACATTAATAAAGGGGAGACAGAGGCCAGCTACTCCGGGGGCTCAGACGTACCTTTTGAAGAACCAGGTAAGGGGGGGGGGGCTCTCTCCACATACGTAATCTCCTTTTAATCTGGGAGCTCTGCTAATGTCATAATTGTTTAAAAAAAATAACTTTTCTGTCTCACATTGTCTTACTTTCCCTTTCTTTCCTTGCTCTGTCCCTCCCTCCCTCCCTCCCTCCCTCCCTCTCTCTCTCCCTCCCTCCCCCCCCCCCCCCCCCCTCTCTCTCTCTCTCTCTTTCTTTCAGTTGCTGGTAGCCAGGAGTATGAGATTATGAAAGAGTTGGGAACCAACGTGCAACTCCTTCCCAACCACAGCACCCCGCAGAAGACAGACACCTATTTCAACCGTAAAATGAAGACCAACCGGTTAGACAACCATCACATATCAATGCTTTGTGCTGAGATTAGTATCATATTGATTTTTGTGTGTTCCCATCATCTGTTTTCTCTCTACCTGAGTCACTGAACGCAAACACTCGGTCTTTCCAGGTTAAAAAGACGGCATGGTTGGCAGTCAAAAAGATATACATGTAGACACATGTTTCTCTGCATTCAGTTATGTTAGTTCATTAAGGTTTATGCTGTTTGCCTTTGACCCTTGTTTGATGGCTTCTCTATGGTATGCAGCCTGTGGCCTAGAGGTTAGGGACTTGGGCTTGTGACCGAAGGGTCGCTGGTGCGATTCCTAGGACCGACAGGTAACATTGATGGCTGAGGTGCCCTTGAGCAAGGTGCCTAATCCCCAATTTGTCTCCAGGCACAGGTGTGCTGCCTGTTGTCTGTGCGTTCGCTGCCGGTGTGTAAGAATGGGTTAAATACAGAGGAATTTGCTGTTTGCAGTGTGTGTGTGCGATTCTATTTATTTGATGTGCTTGGTGTTCTGTGTGTCTCTACAGGCAGCTAGTCTTCTGCTCTCTGGCGGTTCTAGCTGAGGAGAGGAACCCACTGGAATGTTTGGATGCTTTTGGCGCCACAGGTGAGATTCCCACATGACACAGGGAGACATATATCAGGATTTAGAGGCATATTAATATAAAATTCTGTGTTCTCTGGACAAGTCATAATCTGAATAGAACAGCAAGTTAATGAATAGCAGTGAAAGAAATCAGTGTTGGACTGTGTGTCAGTGTCTCATCATTAATGTGTACCTTACTTATTTTTGTATGTGTGTGTGTGTGTGTGTGTGTGTGTGTACAGGCATCATGGGTCTGCAGTGGGCCAAGCACCTTCGCAGTGCCGTGAAAGTGACCATTAACGACATAAATGAGGCGTGTGTGAAGATGATAAGGGAGAACTGCCACCTCAACCACATCCGCGTGGAGGGGTCTCGCACGCCACGCCCAGCGGAGGGGGTGGGAGAACCCGACACGCCCATTGCCTCTGTGGAGGTGGTCAAAATGGATGCTAATGTCATCATGCACCTAAGGCCATTTGATTACATGTAAGTCAGAGACTAATATAGTTAAAAACACTGAGTTTGACTTTAGAGTCAGGACTAAAACATAATTTTGCCATTTATAGTATGTTTTACCCAGGTACAAGATATACATATATATATGTTTACATTTTTGCAAACACTATTATGGAAACATTGTGAGGAATTTTGCAGGTTCATAAAATGAATTTAGATTTTGAAAATCTTGTTAAAGCGAATTAGAGCATTAACAACTTGACGTGTAGAACAGGACACACCGGAGGAACATGTTATCGTCCAGAAAAGACATTCTGAGACTGCTGGTTGTTTTCAGACACCTGGACCCCTTCGGTACGGCAGTGAACTACCTGGACGCAGCCTTCAGAAACGTCCGGAACCTCGGCATCGTGTCGGTGACATCTACGGACACAGGCTCGCTTTACTCCAAGTCGCCCAACGTGACGCTACGCCATTACGGCTGCCATATAGTGCGGACGGAGTACTACAGAGAGCTGGCCGCGCGGATGGTGGTGGCCTCCGTAGCCAGGTACGGCCGACCGCAACAGTCAGACAACCTGTGACATACAGTCGCAGATTACAGTTTCTAGTCTCTCAGCCTTTTCCCCATCTACAAGTATTTAGTGCTCTTGAGATAAAAAAAAAAACTGAGTGATATGTCATTGGTATAGAACTTGAAGCTGCATAAGGCTAAAACATGTGTGTATACAAAATATATAGATAAGGATGCGATGTACAGAGACTGTGTGTGTTTGTGTTTCCTGACTCTTTCATTCTGTGTGTATGTGTGTGCCTGTGTGTGTGCGTCTCTGTCTCTGTTTGTGTGTGTGTGTGTGTTTGTGTTTGTGTTTGTGTGTGTGTGTGCCTGCCTGCAGGGCAGCTGCTCGTTGTAATAAGGGCATTGAGGTGTTGCTGGCCGTGGCCCTGGAACACTTTGTGTTGGTGGTGGTCCGGGTTCTCAGGGGCCCCACTCAGGCAGACGAGTCAGCCAAAAGACTCCGCCAGCTTCTCCACTGCCAGTGGTGTGAGGAGAGAGTCTTCCTCAAGCCAGGGAGCATGGTGGAGGGTAAGAGAGAGAGAGAGAGAGAACACAGAGGATGGAATTTCTGTTTAACAAAAGCATGTTCTGGTTATGTTATACGGTAATGTCAGTGGAGTCTTGATGGAGTCTGCTCCTTTTGTTGTCTTTGTTTTAGAGAGTCTGTACAGACAGTTGCCGTGTCAGTGCCATGGTAGCATGCCAGGGAAGACGGCGGTGCAGCTGGGGCCACTCTGGTAAGGATGGCACCTCTCACAGTACTGACACTACCCTTAACATACGCCACTTAACATCTGTTATCAGTAACATCAATTGTACACTATTCATGTATAATGTATCATGATTATTCTCTCTCTCTCTCTCTCTCTCTCTCTCTCAGGTCAGGGCCTCTCTTTAACACTGGTTTTCTCCGGCGGATGTTGGTGGCAGCAGTCCAGCACAGCATGGAGGATATTCAGCCTCTGGTAAAGACGCTTATCTGTGAGGCAGACTGTACCACCCTCAAGTCCTTCTCTGTCACGGGCCACTCCGTTCTCGCCAATCAGGGTATGAATGCATGTCTGTATGTGTGTGTGTGTCTTCTTCAGGCATGTACAGTCATATTTTTTTACATGTCCAACATATGGAAGTTCGTTAAGTGTTTGCTAAAAAAGCGCATTAGAAAGCTTAGCACATGTAGGTAGATTAGAGTTCTGCTAGGTTTTGCCAATCTAGTCAGCTCTGACTGAACTAATCGATTTAATGAAATATCGTAGCTATCAAAAATCTCCAAAAACAAGCTGTAGAAAGCATAAAACCTTATATGATTAAGATCACCGTTATTGTTGCCTTGTAGTGAAGGTGCAGTAACTCTCTCGTCAGTAATTAAGCGAAACATTGTTAGTTTGGAGCCGAACAGATTGAATAGTGTTCTGTTTCTTTTTGCAGTGGAATGTGGCGTGGTCATAAAGACTTTACAGAAAGTGGAGGAAGCAGACACAGCTGACCAATCAGGTAATATATTCCATTTTTTTTTTTTTTGCATCAGTTGTCCTCGTATGCAAATCGCGGTTGGTATCACACACAAAAAGCCACTGTCCCCACCTTCATATTGTGACTTTTCAATCTGTTTGTCACCTCAGAGAGATTTGAACAGAAAAAACGTTTGTGTAAAGTTTACAACCTATTTCTAGCGTGCATCTACCAGTTTACTAGAAAACAAAACAGCATTGTTTATGTTGCCCTTTTTTCTCTCTGATTCAGGAAAGAGAAAATCAGGGGAGGATACTGGGAACCTGGTAAAGAAGCTTAAATCAGACGTGTCACTGGAGCACCCAGCCTTCTACTACAGCATCCACCGACACAGCATCCGTGGCATGAACATGCCCAAGTCAGTGACCTCACGTCGCACTGTCATTCAGAAACACGTTATATGGATAGTTGGACCTGTCAGGCCATGTATTCCCTTGATTTTATGAATAGGGAACCAAATGCATGGTTCTTTGAAATTTCATTAAAAAGTAGTAAAATCGATGCTTGAAAACACTTCTTCTTCAAGGTCAGAAAATGAAAATAGAGGCACTTAACCATGGAACTTTGTGTCTTTCATTCATGCTTACCTGTTTGTGTGGATTTCAGGTTGAATAAGTTTCTGCAGTATCTCACCGAGGCCGGGTTCAGGGTGAGCCGAACCCACTTCGACCCGACGGGCGTTCGCACCGACGCCACCCTCGACCAGTTCAAATCGGTCCTGACCAAGTACAGCGTGCCGACCTACACCTCGGCAGCTCATACCAGCACCCACGGGCAAGGAACTGGCGCAGTGGACGCCGGCCGCAAAACAGACTGAACCCTCGGAGTGGACGCGAGGACCGGAAGAAATTTATGATAGTTTTGTGCTTGAGAGACTGTTTTGTGTCAGCTGTTCCATAAGTTCTGAATGCACTGACTTCAGTTCCTGTTTTCACCCTGTCAAAGCTGCCTCGCGATAAGATTCCCCCCCCCCCCACAAAGACATTGTCCTCTTTTGAATGTACACTTTCACAAACACAAACATGGAATGTGAACAAACTCTTTTAGTCCATGTTTCCATTTTCCTTCATGCTGTATTGCACTGAAAAGAAAAAATGAGCAAATTGTTTTGTTTGTGATATTTTCTTTTCTTTTCTTTTTTTTATTGTAAGGGTTTACTGTACTGAGTGTGCAGATAAGTCAAGCTGAACCCATTGAACTGTGGTTTTTATATATATATCCTCTGCTGATATTTATTTATAAATTTGAACTGTGATAAGTGTGTTTTCCAGAAATAAATACTAAGATGTTTGGTGATTTCAACGTTTTTAGCATTTTTATTTCCTCTTTTTATAGAGGCGTCTTCTTATCTTTTGTTGTGCTTCCAAAGAATTTTATCACTCATGTTACCTTGGTCTGAATTTGCGGAATAAAACACGAATGCTGTGATGTGCCATAGTTTACTCTGAGGTGTAGCAGGATCAGATTACTTCGTGGTCTCAAATACCTCTGTGTTACTTACACCAGGAAAACTCTTTACGTTCTCCACCACGCCATGGTCTCTCCCTGTTGTCCTCATCTATATGAAACGCAGGTCTGAACTTGTTTGGCGAAACGCCCAACATTAGCCATAGTGGTCTTGTTGGTTGGATTAGACTATTTGTGGAAATGCTCTCTGACTGGATGGTAATTTAAAACAGTAAATTAGGTGTGGATGCTTACCATAAGGAAATGTCTATGGAAATGACAACTGAGTACATGACGTAATATTTCATCAAGGTGTGGTTCGTATAAGCATCCATAACCGTTGGGTCTCAAAATTCATTGAGCGGAAAGTAGGTGCGTATTACTTTGTTTCAAGGAAGTAGTCTGGTAACAGCAACCGACGGGGAGGAAGGGTGATGCGATAAGGCTGGCTCGTAATAGCAGCTCGAGCGTACGCAGCACGCCCATCACTTTTTTGTTTTACTACACGACTGTAAACCATAGAGGCGTCAGTTTGAGACGCGACGTTGGATGCGACACTGGGAACCTCACCTGAGCATTGAGTCCTACCTGCGGAGAACTTCTCCGGAACGAGCGCGGCAGAATGGGGATATCTCCGTCCAGTCTTTTGGATGAAAAAAATTCCAACTTCATTAGAGGTTAGTGATGAGTGGAACCTGTTCGTGGCTACTAAATTAACGCGTGGATTTCGAGCTCTCCTAGCGCCTACCATGGAGCGTCCCGATCTTTTCATTTGTTTTATTCCCGTTTGGATAAAACAAAAAGCGGGGAACTATTCTTTTTTTCATAGCATTTGCACTGCAGTTCTATAATTAAGTTATTATGGCACCGTGTATACCAGGCTGGTTGAGTATGTAATACTTTAGTAGGCTATGTAGTTTTTGTCAGTAATGCTTGCTTAAAAATTCAATTAACTTTAATATGAACTGTACCTGATTTATTTATTTATTTATTTATTGTAGGTAGCTTATCTTCTGGTTTTTAGAAACAATTTGTTGAAATCCTGCTCATCAAGTTTATACGCCTTTACCTAATTTTACATGTCCTAGACCAGACAGAGACGTACATTCATACTCCCTACTTTTCCAATCAGGTCGCGCTAGTCATTCAACCCTCATAACTGAAAAATGAGAGGCAGATACTGAAGTGACAAGACCTGTTTTTCTCTCTTTCTCTGCCTCTTCCACGCTGGCCATTGTATATGGGTGGGGAGACCGGGATTCCACTTTCAGTGTGTGTGTGTGTGTGTGTGTGTGTGTGTGTAGGTGTGTGGGTGGGTGGGTGAGTGCATGTGTAAGTATGCAAGAAACAAAGAGAAAAAGAGATGTCGAAGCACTTGGTGGCCTTGTGACCAGACTGACCTGAGTAATACACTTAAGCTACCTAAACAGCACCTGAAGTCTCACAGCCTCATCACCGACCTTAATTCACAGACCACAGATCAGTGGAAGGAAAACCATCCTGACCTTCAGAGCTTAGTGCCTCCTGTTGGCTATATCCAATAAACCAATATGCAAACAGATCCTCCTTCAAATGTCAACATGAAAGAGAGAGAGAGAGAGAGAGAGAGAAAGACAGGCACAAAAAGAGACAGAGAGGGAAAAGGCGTGAGAACAATTTTCACGTTTTGTAGGCCAATCTGAGGCATGGTGAGAATAAATTGCAATAAAGGTTTCTCAGTTTTCTTTTCTTTTCCTTTTTTTTGGATATGGATATGGTTGAGAGCCTGCATTCTTCCTGTCGTAATGTTTTGGTCTTAAAGGTGTTGGCTGGAACACTCCATTCATTTTGGAGCCAGTGTGAAGGGACTTTTAGAAGATTGCTGGAGTAGATTAAGGGGAACTTTGTGAAGAAGCAGATGATGACATGCAAGAGAACTGGTACAAATCAGCTTCGATAAAAGAATAAAAGAGAGTGGTCGGGAACGGGAGGGTGGTTTATTATGAGGTAAACCGTTTGTTTGTTTGTTTTATGTTAAATGGATGGTAATGGCCCACTCTGTTATTACAGTAAATTATTCATTGCTTTCCACGCCCGCCATTCATGGCGCACAAGACAAGTTGGCATCCAACATCGCACATCAACATGTGTGCAGTTCCCACACACGCTGTCCTTGGATTTAAACACATCCGTCACCGCGTGGTTTTTTGTTTACTTTTTAAAGGGTGGACGGATGAGAGGTGTTCCAGAATGATCCTCTTAAAAACATCTTAAGCATTCTCTCTGAGTACAATAATGTTTTTGCTGGAGATAAAACAAACCTACCGGGCTATATATATATATCACACAATTAATGAAAGACTCATTGGATTGATCGTAATGTGACTTAATCATCTATTGAATGTTATTCTGTTTAGCTGCACTAACTAAGGAGCCCTCTCAGCCCTACTCACAGATGATACACAACTAAAATATGAATTGTCTGCGATAGGTGTGTTTTCTGCACTCAGTTAGACTTGTAGGCTACTATCACATTCAAAGTAGAGGCAAATGTTTGTACCAGCTGGATGCCAGTAATTGCCCATGGCTGTCCTGCCTTTTGTGAGCTCGTTTTGTATAATGAATGTGCCAGTTTAATAACAGAACTGGAATGGCCTCCACTAAACTTCAGTCAGCCTTCATGGACAAAACATGACTTCCTCTAAACAATGGAGATCATTCACAGCCACATTTCATAGATGTCATTTCATAGGTGGAGTGAGAATGCTTGTTGATTGTGCCCAGTTTTTGAATGCAGTTTGCTGTCAGAAAGAGAGTAGGAACTTGTGTGTTCTGTTATTTTTTCTGATAGAAAGGACAGGACATTTTTTTAGGGCTAGGGATCCATGCCAGCAGTGCATCTCTTGCCAGCATGGGTTTGGCGACTTAACCGCGGTTTGGACAAGACTGGCGTGCTGCGTAATTTTCGAGTACCCGACGAAAGCTATCAGTCAATCAACTGTTTTAAGGTCCAGAGTATAAAGCCTTTGTTCAAAAAGAGGTTTTATATTTCGGTTAACACAATACCCCAAACGTTTAGCGAGCATGTTTGTCGGGGTCGCCTTTTAAACGCCGTTCCTCTTTCATTCTGCTTCAAGACAAGGGTGAAAAGAGGACAAGCCAAAAAAATCTTCAAATCATGAATGGTCTGCCAAGAGAAACGAAGAAACATCAGAATATGAGAAAAGAGAAAGCAAACCCTTCGCTTGACCTACAGATAATTCCATGGCAAACAGGTTCTTGGTCATGCTGTGGCCCAGCGGTTTCTAATTTAAATCGAATAAAGTTTGAGCCCGTCTGAAACCAGAGAATGGACGAATACAGAGAGTGGTGGAAGTGAACACGGTGCAATAAATTAGAATTATGAATTTGTTGTTAATTGTGTGTGACCGCTTTGTAAAATGGAGTGCAGGATTCGACGGAATCCATCAGTTTCAGTTCAAGAGAAGCACCAGATATGGAATTGGAAAAACTGAAGAAATGGGGTGGGAAATGAACTGGAATATTGAGATGGATGTATTTCCTCTTTTTTTGGGAATGAATGCACACTTTGAATATAGTTTAGCTGCTTTAAACTCTTTTGTAGAACTTGAGCAATGTGCTGGTCAAACACGTATGAATATATATTTTTTTCAAAAGCACCTTCTAAAATGCAAACTGAAAAGAACACATTAAACATTTGTTGCACAACAAAGCATTTGTGATTTATCTGTAGAGTAACTGTAGATTGAACATCTTTTGATTATTGATGCTCGTTTACATTCATGGAACTTTATCAAACTGAATTCTGTTTCTTATTCTAATCCAATCTAGAAACCAGTTCCCTAGGATTGGTGTCAATTCCAGCTCCAATTCAGATTCAAAGAGCCGGGCTTGAAACTGCAGATTGTCAATTCTCTCTTTAGATTTGGCAGCTGGGGTGGCTCTGTAGGAGCTGAACGTCGCTGTGTGAGATGAAGCACATTTTATCTGTACTGGTATGAGATCTTTAAGCACAGAACTGGTTCTTCAGGTCTGTCTTTGTCATAAATGTCTGTCATTTAAAACTCAGCCATGTGCCAAAGATTCTGGTATTCTGAAGAATTCCAAACATCCACACCAAGAATTTGCCTTTTACAATGGCACACATGCACAAAGACACTGACACATGGTATTTGGTTTGTGAAGGAAAGTATGTCTGAGAGAAAGAGAGAGACAGACATACAGAGAGAGATAGAGAGAGAGAAGGTTCGATAAAAAGATAAATACCAGACGGAGAAAGTGAGGAGAGGGATGTCCTGTTCCTGTTTAGAATTTGATCATGGACATAAACAGTTTTACTGCTTCACTAGCGATAATGGTGAGCAATGGAGAGTGTGTGTATGTGTGTGTGTGTGTGAGTGTACATGCGTGTTTGTGCGTGTGCAAACTCTAGGATACCTGTGTGTAATGTACACCTCTCTGAGTATTGGGTCTTATAATTAAAACACATCATTTTTAAAAGTGTTTGGAAATTGAGGACCTCTACGGTGTTTTCAGCGTCCACAGAGAATTCTACAGTGAGGGAATTCTTATTTGTTTATTCCTAGCCCTTACACACCCACCCACACACACACATACACACACACACACACACGTACGCACATATACAGAAGGTATTTGGCCTCATGCAAACAAAAAGCCACAATTACTCTTGTCTGACACACCCATATAAACCATTATGTTGGCAGATCAAACATAAAGACACAAACACACATACACACAAACCAGTGAAGCGCGACCTTTTCAGTGCCGGTAAGAACAGCATTGTCCTCCGATTCAAGCCTGTCATGAGAAACAACAAACCAAATCAACAGCAGGAAAGCAAACCTAGGGCAAAGTCGGGATGAGGAAGAACAGATGAACTACAACTACGTTTAGGATTCTGTTTTACCACTGGCCAGAACTCATTTTGTCGACTTATTATTCACAGGTTTTGTCTCAGAGGCCCATAAGAATATGCTTTATTTGATGTGGGACCGTATGTGTCCGTTTGACTTCAGTGGAAGGTGATGTGTCTTCCACTCCGTTTAGTTTCCGATAGGACAACAATCTAAGTGTCATAACCCCCTCTCTCATACCAGGGCATGCACATGTGGGCTTACCCACCCAAATTTTCACACACCAGGATCAACCTGGATACCACTGGTAAAACAAGCAGCCCTGTCTTTTTTTTTTTTGTAGTATCTTTCTTTGTATCTGTGTGTGTGTGTGTGTGTGTGTGTGTATGAGTGTGTGTGTGTGCACGTGCGCGTCTGTGTTTAGTTGATTGAATATTGTTGATGAATGAGCAGGTCTCTTCTGCTTAGGGGCCCTCTTCTACTCTGACACAGTAATGATGTTCTTGTCTCACACACATACACACACCCACACACAAACACACACACCCACACAGACACACACCCACACACACACACACACACACACACACAGACACACACACACACACACGCACACACAAGAAATGTGCGCACAGTCTTAAACACCTGGAGCCACGCTATCACAGCTCCACACCGCCTGACTGCCTTTGCATATCTTCTGAGGTTTTGGAGAAAAAAGCCCAAACATTTGCA
This sequence comes from Chanos chanos, assembly GCF_902362185.1. Classification (NCBI taxonomy): domain Eukaryota; kingdom Metazoa; phylum Chordata; class Actinopteri; order Gonorynchiformes; family Chanidae; genus Chanos; species Chanos chanos. The sequence continues at coordinate 6,665,007 of NC_044498.1, forward strand.
CAGATTTTACATGCGATGCAACAGACTGATTTCAGCTCGTACAAGACACAGAAAGCTCTAGATAAAGTCATCTACGCGAGCATTTCTGATGTCGACGCCCTTTCCCCATGCGTTACAGCATTATGAAAACACTGTCAGGGTCATCCAAGTAAAACTGTGAAACCCTGTACACATCCACCCTTTCCATCCCATTGACGTCATAACATGCCATCAATCCCTCACTGTGTGTGGTTCATTGGGGCATTCTGTGTGATGCTGGGTGTAAGACAGGGTTCAAACAGTGAACTAAAGGGTAGGATACTGGGAACGCGTCGGGAGAATTTCGTTCCCTTGCCAGTGTTGGCTAGCCTCTGCCGCGATACCGCAGGGAGGAAAGCAACCTTGTTAGTTACAGCTGTGCAATAACAAGCTCTATTCAGTGCCACATTGTTGAACTGTTCTACATTGATGTCCTGAGGAAAAAACACTGGTTCTCTCGGGAGGAGGACGCTCTTTAGCGAGGTGAAGGTTGCAGATCACGAAAGTGATTCAAAGAATGGTGCCTACAGTTCTGTGGATTTTTTTTTTTTTTTTGCTGGATTAAGCAGGCTTGTTTAGTAGTCCTGAGTTTCCCCAATGTATTGTTTGTGGAGCAAACCTGTGCATTTTTAGGGCATACTGTAATTTGTACATTTAGGGAAAGGACAACAATGTGCTAATGACTGAACAAAGTCAGAAGGGGAAGTAGAGATGGCAGTTACCTGATGCCTCTGCCTTTCTCCTTTTCCTTTTGATGGATGCCTTTCTTTTCCAGTGAAGCAGTGAGGCGTGGGTGTGGAAAAGACGGCAAGCTCTCAGCTAACACCGTGGACAGTTGTAGTTTTTAGAGTGACACGGAGTAAAACTCAGAAAGATGCAAAACAGAATGCAGCAAAACTAACTCAAAAAAAAACTGGAAGGGGGATATCGCGTGTGGTATTTGGCAAGTCGGAGCTTGAGCTAGCTTTTGTGTTTCTTGACAGAATTTACCAGAACGCTCACAACGCTAAAAGAGCAGGAGCCCATTGTCATGCTATGGACATTAATGACAGGCTTATGAAATGTGTATAAGCTGACATAGGCTGGGACAGAGTCATAGTGGGCAACCCTTTTTGATTGGACAGGTGTGGATTTAGTTAGAGGTCAGTTTAAGCTGAGTGAAAACAGACACCCTTTTTGTTGAGACAGTGGAAAAGTACTGAGAGGACATTTGTTTGTGCAAAGCAGGAGAAAATTTTCCATCATTTGAGCAACCTGAGGATGAAGACATTTTGGAAGATAACCAAAATGTGACAGTGTGAGATTACACGTGGACGTGTGAATGGACTTCAACTTGTCTGAACATAAATTTAAATGTTTTTACAGTTACGACAAAAAAAAGACCTCACGGCTATGTAATTCAACATGGAAATTACCATATCATAATTATACGATCATTTCTAGAGAGAGAGTTGATGTAAGTCCACCTTAAATATAGACTCAGCCGGTTTTAGATTTGACCCCAGCTACATTATAGCCGCACCTACTTTTTGCTGTCAAATGAAATGAGTCCATAATTATAGTGATGACTGAAGGAGCAGTTGTTGTCTTTCAGAGCGGACAGATGCAGAGCTGAAGAAGTTCAGCCCAGTCTACAGGAAGCAGTTCTCACTGGCCTACCTGGCTCAGGTGCAAGATGAAATGCAACAGCACGAAGAGAAAAGGACCCAACTTCTCAAACAGAGAGTGAGTTTTTGATAGGACAGGACACAACTACTCAGACATAGAATGAGCTTTTGACTGGACAGCACACACTATGTTCGGAGTGAGTGAGAGCACAACCGCTCAGACCGAGTTTGAGCTTGTCATTGGTAGGGATGTAACGGTACGCAAAACTCATGGTTCGGTACGTACCTCGATTTTGAAGTCCACGGTTCGATACGGTTTCGGTGCAGTGAAAAGAGACATGCGAAACATGACATTTCTTTTCATTTATTATGCATTTACTTATAAACTTGTACGAACTTGTAAACAGTGGCAAACTGGCCATAATTTCCACTTTGCTCTCCACTCTGTTTTTTCCTTGCACCGGTGATATTCACATTCGGATGATGGTGTCGATTTCAGTTTAACAATTCCGGCACGCTGCCTTCGTCTTATCCACTTGTCTCTGCCCATTGCTACTGTCGTTCACTGGAAAACCAAAATGTTCCCAAACATGAGACCTGAAGGATACAGGAAGGTCCCCAAGCTCTAGCTTTGTGGTCTCCATACTTACGAGGCTGCATCGCCAATTGAACATGTGCCAATTCAGTGAGAAGGGTCTATCTGCGGTCTTGCAGACTACACGACACGCCCACTTTACTACATGAAAAGCCTACTTCAGTACATGACACACCCTCTGAAGAGGACACGCATTATGCGTAACCCTAATCACAGTCCTAACCAAGAGCCTCTTCATACGGGACCGCGACACGAGACTGTGGACGTTTCAGTCTCGGTTTTAGAACCGTTACACCTTGAGTCACTTGAGGATTAAATACAAGGTCCCACCACAAACAAATGCCGGAACTGTAATGGTTATGCTTGACACTGTAGTTGCATTGGTTAACAGGGTTAAGACAATAGTGAACATGAAATTATGCAGTTATTAACATGAGCAGAGGGAGGAGTTAATATGAATAGAGTAATTAACATGAGTTAACTTGATATGCTTTAAGGTTAACACAAGGGTTAACATAAATATGGAAATGAGTACAGATGTGTGGTACTAGTGTGTCAGAGTATGACTATTATAATTATAACAATAGAGTGCTATTTTTGGAATTCACTGGAGACCCATAAACCCTTTCCCTTTCTTCGACGATGACAATTTCACACATCTGGATCATTTCTTCCCCCCAAAACCCATCAACACCGTTTCCATCAACAATGAAACACCCTTAAGGTAATCATCGAGACAATGTGTTTTGCAGATATGAAAAACAGATTATTGATTGTGTGTTTGTTTGTTTGTGGACTACCCAGCCCCCTCGAGCGGCGGGAGAGGTGTTGTATGAGGAGCATGTGCTGTATTTTGACGACAACAGGAAGTGGAGGGAGAGATATGCGGTGGTGCGTGCCAACTACTGCCTGGAGTGCCACGAGAGCTACGAGGTGAGAGTTCCTACCCATATCAAAACGCATAAGAATGACATTAGACTGACATGATGTCACGCCACATGCAGACTCGGGTAATTTAAAGAACTCATCTTCGCTGATTCAACATTGTGTGTACCTTAAAATAACCTGTCAGTAAACAAGATTGTAACATTTAGCATTCTTAGCTGAGAACGACAGGAGTACATGTTCTAGCTAATTCAAATCTTGGCTTATTCAAATCTTGGCTTCATTGGCCCCATTGTTTTTGGTGATAAGGAGGCTAATATTATAATCTTGAAACTGAGCTTTCACACGTAATAGCATGCACCAAACCTCCAACTTGTTTTAATGTCACAACCCAACAAAAACATTGGTGAACCTGTCCTTTAAGGGTAATATGAAATAGAAACTACAAATTGTTATCATGTCAGTAATATAAGATTAATGTAGTAAAAATAAATAATAGAGTGCCAAGGTCATGTGTAAGCACCTTGAGAAAAAGAGACATAACAGTGACATAAAGTGTTGCCTTTAAATATATATTTTTTATGTGGTATTCAGCTGACCAATGCTCCCCAGTTAATTCAAAACCCATGTCAGAAACAGAAAACTACATTTAAGTTTTTAAAGTTGGTTTTCTTTTTGTTTTGTACACTTAAAATCAAACTAAAAACCACAGGACCTCACAGTCTCCCTATTAATCTCCCTCACTCTAAGCTAACCATCCTCGCTAATAGCAGTGTAACTACCGGAGGTCTTGAATGTGTGGCCCTAACACTGTGACTTGTCTGGTCCCACAGACCTAACATTGTGACTTGTCCAGTCCCAAGGCCCTAACACTGTGACTTGTTTGGTCCTATGGCCCTAACATTGTGACTTGTCTGGTCCCACAGACCTAACATTGTGACTTGTCCAGTCCCAAGGCCCTAACACTGTGACTTGTCTGGCCCCAAGGCCCTAACATTGTGACTTGTCTGGCCCCAAGGCCCTCACATTGTGACTTGTCTGGTCCCATAGACTTAACATTGTGACTTGTTTGGTCCTATGGCCCTAACATTGTGACTTGTCTGGTCCCACAGACCTAACATTGTGACTTGTCTGGTCCCACAGACCTAACATTGTGATTGTCTGGCCCCAAGGCCCTCACATTGTGACTTGTCTGGGCCCAAGGCCCTAACGTTATGACTTGTCTAGTCCCAAGGCCCTAACATTGTGATTGTCTGGTCCCAAGGCCCTAACATTGTGACCTGTCTAGTCCCAAGGCCCTAACATTGTGACTTGTCTGGTCCCACAGACTTAACATTGTGATTGTCTGGCCCCAAGGCCCTAACATTGTGACTTGTCTGGCCCCAAGGCCCTAACATTGTGACTTGTCTGGTCCCACAGCCCTAACACTGTGACTTGTCTGGCCGCACAGCCCTAACACTGTGACTTGTGTGCTCCCACAGACCTTTGTGAAAGGGGCTGCTCCTCTGCAGAAGCTCTTACCCACTGGAGGCACTATTTTAACCTCAGAGGATAAATATATGGCTATGGTGGACAAGTGCTTCCCTGACACAAACAGTGAGTATGGGGACGGGAGAGAGGACTTGCTTAGGTGGAAAGTGAGTACTGTATTCAAAAGTGCTGTCTGTTTAGCACTTTGACTGGTGATGAAAGACTTGACACTTACACTCTAATAGATGTATCTAGTTACAGGTAAGTAAACTGGGTGAGTGTGTGTGTGTGTGTGTGTGTGTGTACAGGTGTGTGACAGCTGCAGTGGAAAAAAAATACTGTGACACAACATCCTGAGAACATTGAATCATTTTCTATAGAACTAGAGTTTAAACCAAATGCTTACCTGAAAGGACCTCCCCCTGTCTTCTCCTTCACTTGCCAAGACCTGTTCTCGGGGACGCCCCCCCAAAAATGAATTCAGGATGACAGACTGTAAATGGTTTTAACCTGTTCATTTTAGGAAGTGATTTCAAAACTCCAAATTCAAACTTCAAATGATTATATGTGATAGGTTGCTTTTATGTGCATTGTGTGGAGGTGCTACGTTTTTGAGTATGTGTGCTTGTTTGTGTATGTGTGTATTCTACAAACATTCTTTTTTCAGTTAATATCTGACAGCATTTCACTGAGTCAATGTGTATGTGTATGACAGATATAGGTTGTGAAAGTAATTTACAAAATTTACAAAATCACTTCACCGCCATGCCAAAGGACAAATGTTTTTTTTTTCTCTCTTTTCTTTTTTTTTTTTTTTTTTTACATAAGCATAAAGTTACACCTGTGTTTGAGTCTGCGAGCGACTTGCAGTCATACATTGCGGCTGGTGGGTCATACTCAGACGACATGCAGGTTCATGTTTGTGTGTGTTTGTGTGTGTGTTTTCCCAGCACTGTGGTTTGCGTGGGTGTGTCAGCCAAGTACAATCGTGGCTGTGTTTGTGTGATCATTTGAGTAGTCTGTGATGTCATTTGTACACTTTAATAAATCACACAACTGTAACAGCCATGATTACTGTGCATGTGTGTATGACGCCTGTGTGTGTGTGTGTGTGTGTGTGTGTGTGTGTGTTTGTGTGTGTGTGTGTGTGTGTGTTTTCCGTTCTGCCATGCAGATCTTAAGGAGGATTTTGCCCCTCCTGTGGCTGGCATGCCAGGACAGTTTCCCGTCTACCTTCGACTACCTTACCGCAGGGACTCCTACTTCTGTTTCCGCCAAGAGTCCAGGCGAACCGGGTTCATCTCCATTCTGTCTGATTGCATTCGTCATCAGAACCAAGGTACCCCCACCCCCATACCAGACATCCCGTAACTCCTAATGTAAATACAAATTGAACTTTCATCATGTTACAACCAATTCATCACCCCAGTAACTTTAATACTATCCCCAAGATATTCTAGACTTAACATTCCCAATATTTCATCCGGGAAAGGTCTAATCTCAGCACACTTCAGCACTGACTTGTTTAAAAAAAACTTTTCGTTGCAGATTTTCTGAAAAAGAAGACATGCGAAGTTAAAGCGTTTCTTAAAGCCATTCAGCTCTACCGACAGGAGAGCGGACACTATGAATCCTGGGATATGCTGATCGGCAGTGACGTAAGGGTATGCATTTGTTCTCCTTTCTCCTCTGTTTCACTGATTCCTCTCTCTGGAATGACTCAAATATCTGTGTAGAATGAACTAACAGGAGAGCATTGTATTTCAGTGTGTAAACAGACGATGAGCTGTTTTTAGAGCTGTTGTTACAAGCTAGACTCGGAATGTCATTGAGATGTTTTCATATATGAGATGTCATGGTTGCTTTCATTTTCTTGACAAAACATCTCACTAGGGAAAATAGTCACAGGACCATTCCTTTGCTTTGACTACCAAAGACAGAGCATTTTCCCTCCCTTTCTCTCTCTCTCTCTCTGTCTGTTTGGTTACAGAGCAGGTTTCTTTAGTTTGGCTGTTTGTTACAGGGAAGAAAGAAGAAAAAACATTAATTGAGTAGGACATCCTGTTGTGATTGGGTGAATGCCCATTTGAGATGCATTAGACATGTTTGACGGTGTACAAATGCATGATGGATCCCATTCTCTCTCTCTCTCTCTCTCTCTCTCTCTCTCTCTCTCACACACACACACACACACAAACACGCACACATTTTAGAGTACAGCTTTTACTGTATGGAATGTGAATAATGCTGAAATCAGAGAAACAAGTGACAGCGACAGTTTCACTGTGTGGTTTCACCTGACAGAATTTTCTTTCGTAATAGCATGTAGGTAGTTTCACTAAACAACGTGTTAAGTACATAACAAATGTAGCCTTACTGGAAGCAGAGATGAGGACTGCAGTGGGACCACTTTGAAAGCTCAGAGCTGTAGCTCTGGAATATAGGCTTTCCCACTTTAATGTTTTTCCTCTTATTGCATGAGTGGAGCAATTGCATTAGATATGTGAATTTTCCCCAACTGCAAAAACTGCAGCTATATTCTGCAAGAATAAAAATTTGTGCCTCCAATGACAAGATGTTTTTTTTAGAACTATTCCTGCTCTCTTAGCACAGCTGTTATCGTTATTTTGTTTTTCTTTGTGTTTTGTTCTCGCCAATTTCTGAAGTGTAGAACTGCAAGTAAATAGCAGAGAACAGATCTGGAACAGTGTCTGTGAATAGCTCTTTAAAAGTGCTCTTTAGTTGATAAGCTTGCTTGTGTGTGTGTGTGTGTGTGTGTGTGTGTGTGTGTGTGTGTGTGTGTGTGTGCGTGTGTGTGCATGCGTGCGTGTGTGCGTGCGTGCGTGCGTGCGTGCGTGCATATGTGTATGTTTGTGTGTGTATTCAGGTTCTGGCTAACCTGCTGATGGGAGCTTTGTTACCATCTCTGGAGAAGGAGATGCTCCCTCGTCTGAAAGCTAAGAAGACGGAGAAGAAGAGAGTATGGTTTGCTGTAAGTGTGTTTCAGCTTACGAACAGTCACACAAACACACACACATCAAATCACACAAACGCACATACATCGCACACAAAGTCAGCTCAATCTCCCAGTCTCCCTGCGTTGTGCAGAGAGCAGCTTCACTCAGTGTTCTGATCCATGACGTGGACTCCACTCAGCAGTTTCACAGGCCTCTCTCACCATTAGCAGTATCAGAGCTTTAGGGGGTATCAGCCATAGAGACAGGGCCTAAAGGAACATCTCCCTGAAGCTGCTGCATTCCCATACTTATTAGATCAAAGTGAGGTCATAGCTGGGGTGAGGAACAGGGTTCAAGGGCAGGCAGGTTACATTTAAGTGTTTATGGTGGGCAACTGCACTGAATGTCTCTGCACGCCAAAAATGTTCCTTTAGCGTCTCCTTTAAGTAAAAACGCATACCATTGGTAAATGGTACTGATGTATTGAAGTACTAGCCTAAGGGATGAGAGCTGGATAGCTAGAGAGACACATAGATAGATAGATAGATAGATAGATAGATAGATAGATAGATAGATAGATAGATAGATAGACAGACAGACAGACAGACAGGCAGATCAGTGATATAAATTTTTATTTCATGAGGCTCCATAGATGGTTAGGTCCCTGGGTCCTGACCTTTGACCTTTGAATCCTACTCTGTGTCTCTCAGACGGTAGAGGCAGCCTACATCCTGGTGCAGGGGCGTTTGTTGGAGGGGCTGAATGCTCTAAAAGAGGAGTGCAGAGAGACAGCCAAGAGACAGGAGGTGCTGATGCGCTCCGACATGGACGAGATCATCAGTTCCAGAACCTTCCTGGAGGGCAAGCTCAAAAGTGAGTATATGAGTGTGTGTGTTTGCGTAGTTGTGTGTCTGTGTGCGTGTGTGAGAGAGAGAGAAAGAAAAAGAAAGATGTTTGTGGTCACGTGTAAGCCCACAATCGTAGTGGAGTGACGCATAAGTTGACAGTCTTGCCTTTGAATTATTACTTCATATGCTGTTCAACAAACCAGTTATGTGTGTCCTAATGTTACATTGTGTTAAGTAACTATTCCGTCTGTCTGTCATCTGTAGCCATGGTAACAGAGCCAACAGAGAGGTACTGCTCAGAAAATGTGCAGCCGTTCCTACCTGCGATCTTGGAGGAGATCATGGGGCCAATCAGCTTAGGCTTTACAGAGGCACGGACTCTGACTGAGCATATGATGGACCAGTTATATGATGACTTCCAGCAGGGAGGGGACATGGACAGCCTCAAACAGGTGAGGGTTGGGGTGGGAAAGAGTCTGACAGGGAGGTGTGCAAAGCAGGGCCGTATCTGTTTAACAAATCAAGAGTGCATTTTCTGAAAGCGCTATGAGGGGGAAGAGACTTGTGGGGTTCCAGAATCTTTTTTTTTTGCCCAGTAATGGATAGAAATACACTTTGGAAATGAAGGAAATCTCTGGAGTGACCTGACCTCTTCTTTGACCTCTCTTTTACTTTCTCACTCTCATTTTTTCTCTGTAGGCTCTGATGAAGATGAGTAAGGCTGACTTGGAGAGCTGTTATGAGAAAGTCAGCGCCCTGAAGGATCACGAGCAGGAACTTCAGCAACGCTTCATCTGTCCCAACAGGAAAAGCCTAGAACACAGCACCCAGATTGACATACAGCAGGTAGTGTACAACTCCATCCCACCCAACACAAACTACACGTACGCACAGAGACAGATAGCAGAAACAACAACACAGTGCTGACATAGTTACACCACCAGACAAACCTCCCATTTAACTTCAGTTACTACAACAACCAGCGAGGCACAGTCGAGTGCTATAAAACAAAGCTGTTCAAATGACAGGTGACCACGGATAGGTATATGTTCGTACATTTAAGCAAAAATACACAGCATTGACACTTGATGATGTTCCATGATGACCTGCCACAGGTTACACCAGATGACTTTTTTTTTTTTTTACTTTAGTATTTTTATTGCAGAAACACTGCAGAGACATAGATTCTAAGGTCTAATGTTTCAGTGTGCTAACTGTCTTAGTCACAGTAAAGATGATTTATTATTTTTCATTTCTGAGTAATAATGGAATGTCGTATTGTTCTAGCCGTCACACTAAACTCTGTGTAACTCCTTCAGCTGGTGGAGAATGCAGTATACACCTTTGAGCTTCTTCTGTTCAAGTCTTTGGAGGATAATCCAAACAACCTAGCACAGGCCATAGAGAAGTCCAAACTGAGAGTGCTGAAGGTGAACAACACACACACACACACACGGCATTACTCAGACTTACATGTACAAGCCACTGTACGTACATGTATAAAAACTAAATCTCTCTCTCTCTTTCTCTCTCTCTCACACCCACACACACCCACACCCACCCACACACACATACACACCAGACGACCTGACATGAAAAAGTAAGAGTAAAACTGTATTATTTTTGTGTCTGTGTGACTGTTCCTCAGCAATATGACTATGACAGCAGTACAGTGAGAAAGAAGATCTTCCACGATGCCCTCATCAGCATCACATTACCCAGCATTAAGAAACACCTGGCCCCCACCTCAAAAGAGGTATGCCGCTCCCTGACTAACCCCCCCCCAAATGAACAGTTCACTAAGAAAACAGTATAAAATAATATCTACATTTTGTTTGTCAACATATGTTTTGGTAATATCGGAGTCTAAATGGTCATTGTTTGGAAATCTCTTTGTAGGAGCTACCAAAGTACGAGCAGTACATCTTTGCCAACCACACCGATTTCATCAATGTGGAAAATGTTTATGAGGACATTTTGCAGCAAATTCTACAAAGGGATGTTAGCAGAGGTATGTTCTAAACTGTTCCCAAATCAGTTTTGGAGCAGTCTTTTTCTATGACTTCAGGATTTATTACATTGTCATCTAGAGAAACGTGTTGTGCAAACCTGCAGCCAGACCTTTCTACTGTACACCTTATGTGATGGGATATAAACACACCCATATAAAACAGTGCGTTCATGACTTATTTATTCTGATAATTCGCTCTGCAGTATGGTTATAAAGCACTCACTGAGTCATAATACATCACTGAACATAACCTAATTATGAAAAGAAATTAAGTGACTTAATAATGTGAGTAAATGTAAAGTTTATCTGTCCCGCGGATGACAGGTCGGCCTTTTGACTAGGAAGAGAAAGTTTGTAAAAGTTTGCTCATGCTTATAACTGCATAATGAGCAAACTAGGTTCTACATAACTCCAGCAGCACAACAGGTGGTTTATCAGTCACCTGCGCATTTCTGTTTTTATCGATCGTCTTCCTTTTTTAATACGTTTGCTCTGCCGTTTTGCAGTGGTGGACGAGGCAGCCAGCCTGAAGAAATACAATCTGTTCATGGAGAGCAGAGACCGCTTCAGTCTGTCCAGCCTGCCGCGCACGCCACCTGACAGCCCCGTCAAGGCCAGCGCCTTCCAACGTCCCTCCACCCCTGCGTCCCCTCTGCTGGGCAACGGCCTCGAGAGGTTCACGGAGGTGACGGCGGCCACGGGCGCGGAGGTAGCAGAAGCAGGCGCGGAGGTAGCAGAAGCAGGCGCAGAGGTAGCAGGAGCAGAGGTGACCGGACCTTCGGAAACGGTGGCGACGGAGGTGAGCGGAGCTGTAGACGCAGAGGAAGTCAACGCTCGTCCCGCCGTCCCCGCGGAAGGGGCCGTGAAACGGGAAGAAATAAGCCTTGCGATACAACCCGAAACGCCAGACACGTGCGTCGCTCCTGACACCGAGGCAGCTCTGAAATCGGAGGCCCCCGCAGACGCTGCGGAGCCGGGAAGGTCCTCACCTAGCCCCGAACCTGTCGCTGTGAAAGGAGAATGTATCGAATCACAGTGTCTCAGCACCCCTGCAGAGGCTGAAGCCGGAACTGACAGTAGCCACAATGGCACAGATGAAATAACAGCGCCCCCTGCTGGAAAGGCCAGTAACAGCGCTCCGGCTACTCCTACCTCAGTGCTACTCCATGAGATCAGAGAGAAGCATGCGGTATCAGCAGAGGCCTGCTCTGATGATGCATCACGGGTCACTGAGGAGGAGAAAGTCTCCGAAGGAACAGAGAGCGGAATAGAGGAAGGCGACCCCAGGTCAGAGGTCAATGAAAGCGTCACATCCGACAACAATGACATCACGAAGGAGGTCATAGAGTGTGCTCCCTTCTCTCCTGTCGATGACACTAGTGCCGCACAAGAAGACACGGAGGCCAACGCTGATGTCACCCAGGCCGAGCATTCTAAGACCACTACAGAAGGTCACCCCACTGAATCACAAGGACAGGACCCATCCCCCGAAGAGTCGGCTGCTAAACCCCCGGACTGCGTGAAGGCAATCCGTGACCTGGTGGTGGAGGTCATCGAGGTGGAGGAAGTCGTCCAGCATTACCCCGGAGAGGAGGACGACGTCGTGTGACGGGGGAGTCGACTTGACCCCAGAACCGTTTACCCAGGGACGAGGAGTAACGGGGAGAGATGAGGACAAGGGCTTTTTTTTTTTTTTTTTTTTCCAGGCCTCCTCGTTAAGACAACGCATTGAAACAGCGCTTCCACCATCACGGAGAGACTGTGGTTGTCCATCCTATGACATCCCAACCGTTACTAGCCGTCAGCTTTTAACAAATGACGATTATGTGTTGGGTGTGTGTGTGTCGTGAGAGACGCATGAAATGAGACATGGGTTCAAACAGGGTTTCCTTACTGGGAAGAATTGTTGAAGTGAAAGAGTTGGTTTAGTATGGAGCTGTTACATTTTCATTGTTTTCAATTCTATAATATATTATGTATGCATGTGTGTGTTTATATATACATATACATACATACAAACAAACAAAAATGTTAAAATGCTCTGTTCTGTTGAGGACTATGTGAATGTATTATTATTCCTGTTATTCCTTTACTAAATAATTGTAGATTATTGGATTGAAAAGATCGAATTCATTTTAAATAATAATAATAATGATAATAATAATAAAAAGAAATCCGTGAATGTGTTGTGTTTGAACGTAAACTTAACATGTAGACCAACCGCCTCACCTGTTTTCAGAACAGATGGAGATACTGTGTGGACAGGGTTCCATTTCTTTTTTTTTTTTTATGGGTGTAACAGGTTGACTTTCTCATGAATGAAATCAGTATAGTAATTATGAACATATGAATTAGGTAGTGAAACTCCTCGTGCCTTTTACTCACGGGCCAGAGTGTCCTCTGAATTCTTTTAACACAGCCGCGGTTAAATGACGTAGATGCCGTAGCTAACGTGAAGGGAAACGTTCCTTAAACCTGCAGAGCTCGCAAAGCTGGCTCCGTTCCTGACGAATGTGGACCCGTCACATATTTCCACGTTGCTCGAGTAAACGAGGTCGCACACAGAGACGCTTAAAGACGTAGTCAGCAAATTTTCCAGTTTGAACGGTCGAAGCGATCGTTTGCCGCCGTGGTCGTCAACGGCCAGCGTGCATCCGTTCCACACGCTGCTTCTTTGTTTGGTTCATAGATAAAATTAAATTAAAAATTAAACTTCAACTATTGTTAAAACCCAGAGCCCATCTTGCTGTCAGTTTTCAAGGCTTTCTAATGTACGGACAGTTATATTATGCTTTTGTGTGTAGTCGGAGATGGTTTTTAATAAAGTCTGAAGTTTCCACAATAATGACATAATGACATACACTTGACGTACAACTGAAATACATTATATGCAGTTCTTAAACAGTGAGGAGGATGAATCGAAGAGGAAGATCAGTCAAGAGAAATGAAGTGTATGGAATAAGTCAGTAAGTCGTCAGTTTTCCTCAAAATCAGAGCAAAGGTTATCAGATACTAAAGGTAGAGATACTCAATTCTCAAAGTGACAGTGATATGACATGAACTGATAGCCACACCCCTGCATGTATGTATGTGTGTTTGTGTGTGTGTGTGTGTGTGTGTGTACTAGGACATATCACACCTCGAGGCTTTGCATGCCGTATACACGCCGCTAATCTGCACTCGTTTGTTTCATTATAAAAAGGACAAATGCTGAACTTGCGTCCAACTCAGGGTATCCCTTGTGACACAGTCAGGTCCGTGAGAATGTAGGACTGAAACACACTCAGCCTCAGACAGAGTCTGTCGCTAGGCCGTGCTTAAGCGTGCACCGCCAAAAATGTACACGGGGTTTTTAAAGATCGATTTAATAAAAAAAAAGTTAATATGTGGGAAGGTTTTCACCAATGGAAGTCTCATTTAAATAACTCAAGTGAAACACTAGCATTTTTCTTAACGCTTTATGTTTTATATTGCACCACTGATGAAAAAAAAAAACAACTTTTATACAAAACAGCAGTTCAGACACTCATTAGGCACCATGAGACAAATCACATATGTTCAGTTTATGAAAGTTTTGACATTTTCATGAATTTTTCATGAGAGAAACAGAAATAATAAATTAAGTACATAAGGTATTGGGGTAAATTCAGTTTTACTGAAAAAAAACCAAAACAGAATGAACCAAAATAAGACAAAGAAAAACAAAAACCCCAATAACTGCAGTAAACGGTGCATTATATAAAGTTGTCTTTTGCCTCACTGTAACAAAGGCAAACTGCAAGGCCATATATTAGCCATGGGAATGGACAGTTCACTACGTAATAAAAAGCAAGACACTTCACAGAATGACTGCATTTCACATTCTGCACATAGTGTTAGCAGCACGTCTGAGTACACACTAAACATCATGTGCTGTCGTAGAGTTCACTACACTGTTAATACGTGTGTGTGTGTGTGTGTGTGTGCGCGCGCGCACGCGTGTATGTATTCTGGTACAGACAACTAGTGTTATGAAAAAACAAAAAAAACAACAACCTTGAGTACATTCAATATAGATTCACAAAAACTATGCCATGCAGTCAACTAAAGTGAATGTTGCTTGTCTTTAAATGTGATTTCATCAGTAATCCTTCGTTTGCTCGGAGTAAGCAGAACCTAAGAGTCTAACGCAAGCTGCACTGAATATACTCAACATTAAGGCTACAACTGAAATACCATGCAAAGAATGATTCCTACAACTGCAGTGTCGAAAAAGCTGTCGGAACGCCCCCTAGTTAAACCTACGCTGTGTCTTTCAGCTGTCTTGGTCCGTTCAAAAGCAGAGAGTCTCTAAAAACAATGCTCACCGTTGAGACTATTGTATTACATTTGTCAATAATGAGACAAGCTGATGCCGTCTAGCCATATTACACACTGAGAAATATAAACACTGAGAGCTGTTTTTCCGTGAGAAGCTATGAGTTGAACTGGCCAAATTACTACACACAGAACGTAGTCCAACTACAAAAAAACCCCCACCACATTCAGCCAGAGAGATTGACCTTTGCATTAGAGAGTTAAAGAAGAGCTGGAGCATTCCCAGAGAGAACTGGAGAGCAGTAACTTTGATTCTGTATTTTAAGTGAGAGTGTATCTCTATGGTGTAATTGGATCCTGCGGTGATGGGAGTCGTGGATGTCCTGAAGAGATGACTTCGTTGCTAAGTCTCTACCGCGATGCTGAGTAGGTGAAGTAGAGCTGTTCGTCGGGCCGGAAGCCGATCGCCGTGGCGGGCCGCACCAGAGCTCCGCTGGCCTGTCCGAACCCATCCGTCATTACGCTGAAAGAAGAGGAGAGACGAACAGCTGTCAATCAATCAAATGTCAGATTGGACTGTAGCAGCACAGCTGGAGGTTGGCTTTATGGGCATGATGGAACAGCAAGGCCCCTTTCTTCGCTACTAGTTCAGCAAGTTGAATAAAGATTCACGGAGTTCATCTCCGAGCCACCGGATGGCGCTATACTACAGTTCATGATTTGAACACAGCGCACTCCAGCTTCAGTCAGCCAAAGGGCCAAAGGCAAGATTTACTCCTTTTAGAAAAGACAGAAAAAAGGTACTATTTAGGGATTTTAAAAAAACAAAAAAACAAGCCTCCATTAATTTTATAGCTGCATAAAGTGTGTATGAGGTCTATGGGCTGTGAAACTAGACAAAATTCTTTATCCAGTGAGGAGTGGTGAGATTAGAGCTCTAACGAAAGCTGAGAGACACAGTTATGTTGATCACATGACCATACGACATGTCAGTGATCCCAGTATGAATGAGGATATTGCATGGAGTGAGGCTGAGCAAATGAGCCCACCTTCTCTCTCTCTCTCTCACTCTCTCCACTCCCCCTCTTTCTCAGGTCTGCTGTCATCTTAAAATATGAGCTGTTTGCTTTACCCCTATGAGCTCCCATAATGCTGTGTTGTTTTTAGCCACAAATCACTTCCAGCGATCAGTTACGTTCACTGGTCCCTTCTTTCCACACACACACACACACACACACACACACACACACACACACACACACACACACGCAGGCATGCACACACAAACACACACTGCTCTCTTTTCCTGACTGAAAATCCATCTTTTTCCTTCGTCGATCGCCTTTTCTCCCGCTGGTTGCCACGGCTGTCGGGGGAAATTTAAGATTAGGTTAAGGGGTTCCTGGGAATCTCTCTGATGGAACTACGGCCCAAACCCACGGAGCCATACGCCGATGTTCCAGCGTGTACCGGGAAGATGATGATGAATGTGTGAATAACCGGTCAAAACTGGAGTATCTGGTGATACAGATAGCAGCCCATAAAATACAATCCAGCCAGAGGTATTCTGAGTAAGTCAGAAAGACTGAGCTGGCAAGGATGTCTTTCCATTTATCACCCCATAGATCAGGCACAAAAATGTTACACAGGAATCGACGTCAACCCTACGCTGTAAAAAAAACCAGTGATCAGCAAATAAAACACAGATTAACAACCAAACCGTTTAGCTTATTAAAATCACACAAACAAACAACCTTCAAATCCCCTGCAGCTTGCGATTTTAGGTTTTGGTTGAGAGATGTAACATTCACAAGCGTGTAACTTATTATACCAAAAAAACCAAAAAGGTGAGTCATTTAGTCAAGCACGAGTAAACCTGGTTAACTGGACGAACTGATTCAGGAATCCATACGGCAGAGTGATTTAAACTCGTCCGTTTTTCACTGTGTGTGTAAAGGCGTGTGTGTATTCAAGGCGACTGCTGCATGAAGAGGCCTGAATGTTTTTTCGAGCATCTCATTACAGAGCGAAAATGCTAAACACGGATCTGCGTGTCCCACGAGGAGCCGTGTGGGAACGCGTGTCGGACCGGAGGAGGGGATACTGGTGAAACAAAAGCTCCCAGTGTTCCCAGTCTGACCCGGGAGAGTGAATGGTGAGGTGAGAGTTTCTTCAAAAAAAAAAGAAAAAAAAGAAAAAAAAAGAAAAAGTAGTGCGACTTCAAAACAGGACGATTTTCCCCCTCGTTCTTTCTCTTCCACCTCGCGAGGAGGGTTTGATCTCTCCAAACTTCTCCGGCCGCTCGGGTTACGCCAGCGGCTTTCGGGGCTTTAATCTCTCGTTTTTTTCAAATATTCCTGATTGCATTGCTGCGTCCCCCCCCCCCCTCCCCCCCGGACTGAATCTGGGCTTGACTGATACCGGATCATTAATAATTCATAACCTCCAATGAATAATTCATAACCCTTTACCCAATCAGAGACTGCCTGTGTGAACCTGGCTCAGTCACCCACAGTCTCTGAGACCCTCACCGAATCCCGTTTCACCCCAAATCCTGAAAATCCGAGCAAATCTGTCATTTTTGGGTCTAAACTTCTCATTTATCCATTAGGGCTGTTTGAGCCTTATTGCAAATGAACCAGAGCAGAACTGTGACATGAGAGAACAGGGACAGTCGGACAGTAACTGGTGTTTAAAGTACGTCCCCTTGACCAGTACTCTCCCATGGCCCTCGGGTTCGGCGCTAATACAGCGACTGTCCAATTCAACAGACGCATCAGGCCAAGATCTACTGGGAAGCTTCAAACCACTTTCATTACTCAGACTATCTGGAGCTTCCTCCTTCCCCTTTTCCATTATAATAATAATAATAATCATTATTATTACAGTATCAGGAGCAAGAGTTTCTGAAGACCCTCCAAGATTCCAGTAAAAACATACTAAAATAACATTATTATAGACCAAAGAGTGTGTTTTCGCTCTGGTGTGAGTGTGCTTTTAGGTCGTTAATGAAAGATTGCATTATTCTATTCGTATGATTCAAAGGGAGTGCGCTAAGGCAATTTAGCGAGACACACTCGGGTTGCGTGTGCCTGGGTGTGTGTGTGTGAATGCTGTGCGAGAGGCCAGAGGCTGGCTTTCATTATTGTGTTAACCTGGATCTCTGACACCACTCAGGCCAAATGAAAAACACCCTCTTCTGATTCCTAATTCCCTGGACATTTCTGCATTACTGACACAGAGCTGTGAAGAGAACTCCCTCCCTCCCTCTCTCTCTCTCTCTCTCACCTACACGGGTTTTCTCTTTCTCTTTTCCCTTATCTTCCCTACTCTCGTTCCTTCTGTCAACACACTCATACATCACCCTTTTCCTCTGTTTTTCTCTGCTCCGACCCCCTGTGTCTCTGTGTCACACCCAGCCCAAAGAAATCAAAGACACAGACTTCCACAAACCGTTCTAACCATTCAAGCAGCCACTTGTTACTTCAACCATGGACACGATTAGACTGAATGTCTCCATTTAAGAGTCTATTATATAAGGCATTTCAGATGTGAAAGAGAAAAAAAAAAAATCGAATTTTTTGTGCCGAAAAGTGTTCCGATAGTCAAACCATCATATATTTTGGCATGTTTTTTTGGGACGCCGTGGGGTGAGCTATGAAGGAGGGTGGATGGTGACCTGGAACCGCAGACGGTTGGGGTGGAGAGGGCCTTGTTTATTCTCAAAGCTAAGGCTATTGCTGTTGGAGGTGTGGCAAAGCCTGCTGGGATACCGTGAGACTTGTTTTTTTTTTTGTTTTTTTTTTTGACTCTGTGTTTTTGAGCCCTGCCCTGCTAGAATAACATTCCCGACTGACAGAGATGGCAGCTCTGTTTCTTTACAGTACGACCCGTGATCCTGGTGCATGTGTGTGTTTGCGTGCGTGTGTATTTGCTTAAACTTTGGATGGGCACGCGTCCAGATCGATGTCGTGCCGTCCATCTAAATGCATGTCAAAAAAATAGACGACGATCGCTAGAACGGAATCTGTCCTAAGACTAGAATTTATCATAGAATTTGTCCCTGAGACTAAAACTTCTGTTCTTCTACGTTCATTTTAACCATTAAAAGACAAAACTGATCCTGAATCAGTCAGCATCACACTCCTCCCTACTGTCACTCACCTGCTGGTGTAACTCTGCTGTCCCACCATGTCACCGTTCTGGAAGTCTGTGAAGAAGTCAGGGCTGATGGCCCCATCTGCTGGAATGATCCCATCTGCATGGATCATAAGGTTATAACCATGACAACCAGATTACACCACAACGTCTCCCGTATACCATTCACAATGTATCCTTTTATCATCACCAAGTCTCCGTCTGCGTATGCGTTCAGCTTCGAAGAGAAACCAAACTGGCCACTTTTCAAAGCGGAGGAACTAATTCATCACTTCATAAAGCGATCCTAATGGGAGAGCCATTCTTAATGATTTGTGAGTTGCGGTCTGACCTGCGCTGTAGAAGAGGTCAGGGTGTTCCAGAATGTCTCCGTTGTGGAGGAAGGGTTCTCCATCGTCTTCATACAGATAGGGTTCCGCCTCATCCATCTGCCGGTTCTCCACCATCTCAAGCCACTGGGAGTTATGCCAGCGGAATTTCTCACTCTGAATCTTCTTCCCCCACTCTAGATCGTACTCCTGTACACACCCACACACACACACACACAAACACGCACATTTACACACAAAGAGTCTACCTGTGTATCTCCAACTTCAACTCAATTTATTAGAGAATAATGTGCTAACTTGGAACCAATGATATCACAACTCAAAGTGGACACCATGCGTCTCAGAGAGAGAAGAAACTTTCCAAAACTCCAACTGTTTCCTCTTTCCTTGAAGAATGTAATAATAAAGAAACAGATCCAGCGCACTGGCTCCTGTGGTCCTAGGCAGATAATCCCCAAAAACTCTTATGTGTTTATAATCGGCGAAAGCTGTGATTCATCACAAATCTGCGACGTGTCGTACGCGGGCTACGCCCCACGCAGCCCCCGCTAATTCATCATCCCCACGTAGGGCTGAGACCCCTGGGCACGGCGAGCCACTCGAGGCCCAGGTCTTAAAACGGGCCCGTTGTCATTGCGGTGCCATTTTCTGTGAGAGGTCCAATACATCATATCCCGAACAGCTAAACGACTTCCCAGCTCCGCTTCTCCTCGGCCAATGAGGGAGGAGAAGAGGTCCAATCCACGGGCCAATTCATCTTACCTTGCTTAACTCGTGACAGTTCTAACAAGGCTCTGTGTTACTGGACATGAAGCGGAGATGTGAATAATGTCTAAATAAAGCTCAGAGAAGCTTAAGAGGCATACGCAGGGATCATATTTAAAATGAATTATGAATGACCGCTCCTGTGTTACTGCGAAAATATTTTAAAGAAACATTTAAGGTGTTCCCTCTCTTCCTGAAATTTCCTTATTGTCCTTGTGTGCCTGTGTGGAAAGGAAATAAGTTTCAGTGATGAAAGAAAGAAAGAGAGAGAGAGAGAGAGAAAGAAAGAAAGAAGGAAAGACATACAGAAAGAAAGGTCTTTAGAGATAGCGAGTGGTGTATTTAGAGCCACGTCTGTGTATGTGCATATGTGTGTGAGAGAGAGAGTGAGTGATGGTTCATTCAGTGGAGGTCTGTGTGCCTGCGTCTGAGTGTGTGTGCGTGTGTGTGTGTGTGTGAGAGAGGGAGAGAGAGAGAGAGAGAGAGAGAGAGAGAGAGAGAGAGAGAGAGGTTATAGGTATATCTGGCTGTGGTTTCTTTGTGCCTGTGTCTGAATGTGTGAGGGGGAGAGAGAGAGAGAGAAAGGGGGGGGGGGTTTAGGTGTATTTAGACATGGTCTCTGTGTGTGCGCGCACATGTGTATGCGTGTAGTATTTAGAGGTCTGTGTGTTTGTGTGTGTGTGTGTGTGTGTGTGTGTGTGGAGTATTTAGAGGTGGTCTGCACTGCAGTTCCTTTGCCTCTCTGACATTAAACAGACGCCCTCCACTCATCCTTTCATGTTGCTAACAGCTTAATTAGCCTGACTGATCATTTCTATAGAAGACTTCCTCTGGCCTTGAGAGCAGCCCTGTGATAACAGACCTTTGATTACATTACACTCCAGTCCGGCAGAAATCAGATACTGCAGACAAGGCCCATCTCAGCCTCTACAACACAATAAGCCCACGATCTGACTAACGATTTGCATACGCCGTGACTCAGCCGGACCCGGTTTGATTATACAGTGGTACGCTCTTTTATGCCCGTCAAACTGTCAATCTGCAGTCTTTATGTTATCCCTCAAAGGGTGTAATCCAATGCTCACAGTCAGCGTTTGATAGTGACGGAGAGAGTTTTGTGAATAACACAACGGGCACTCACAGCGATGATGTCAAGCGTGTTATCACACACTTTGCGGATTTCGGCGTTCTTGTCGTGCATCAGGTCTATGAGGTAAGCAGGAGCTTCTGTTTACACCGTTAGGTTAAGGAGAAAGAGACTGTTCACAGGAGTGTGTGTCCTCAGAGAGCGAGAGAGAAACCATCGGGGGCATGAGCGGAAGGAGAGAGAAGAGAGAATGAGCGGAAGGAGAGAGAAGAGAGAATGAGTGGAAGGAGAGAGAAGAGAGAATGAGTGGAAGGAGAGAGAAAAGAGAATGAGGGGGTGAAAAAGAGAGCAAAACGGTGAGAAAGGATACGCGTCTCTTTAATGATGACATCTCTGGTGGCCTGGTGAAAAACCATCTGGTAGAACACGTAGACGATCTGACACACAAACTCATCATCCTCTTGTTGCGCTGAGAGAAAGAGAGAAAAACAGAAAGAGAGAGAGAGAGAGAGAGAGAGAGAGAGAGAGGGAGGGAGGGAGGTTAATTTGCATAGAGATTTTGATGAAATATTCACAAGGCAGATCAAATTCTCCAGTCTCTGCAACAACTGATCACTGGTACCAGGACCTCTCAACGCTATTTTCAACTCCTACACACTTTTCAGCTCCCATCTGGATTTCCTATATTGGCCATGACAATGTGCCGTCAATACGATTCCCTTGAATAAAAACAGATTGGAACGAAGGTCTCCAAAACGAAATGCATCTCCAGGCCTGCATTCTCTTACCATTCAGTAGTTCTATGAGTGCAGGAATGATGCCTGACTTGGCCAGCATAGCGGCACAGGAGTCATCCATAGAGACGGTGCCAATCAAAATCACCACCTCCAGGATGAGGTCTTCTTCTGCACAGCCTGAGACAAAAGGAGAAACAGACTTAGACCTTCATGATCAAAACAAGAGGGCTCTTTCAGTAGGTGCATCTAAATCATTATTTGAAACCAGCAAAGAGAGCAACCATATAGAGGTAGATGCATGGACTTAGAGGAGAGGAGAAATACAGAGATGGATGGATATGGTGACGTCTGTCTAGAACAGAGAGACAAATAAGTATGACGGATGGACAAATGGCTCATTGAGAACAGATCAGGAGAAGATATCATGGAAAAGGTTCTCTGAGAATCAGTCCTGACCAGGTTTGAGATGGTCTTTGAGGTAGGGCACCAGGTTGTACTCTCTGAGAACCATCTCCCAGTCCAGATCCTGAATGGTCAGATTGGCCAGGGTGCCCAGGCACTCGATTACAAACTCCTCTTTCTCGTCCTGTCCTATCTGAGCTGCCAGGTCTCCCACGTAGTTCTGTGGAGAAGACACGTCGTATGCTGGTAACCACAGAAACAACACATCCGACCAAGCCTCTGTATGCCGCTGAGGTCAGGGTCAGGTCAATTATACTCACAAGGAATAATTTTTTGGATGGTCCATCATGCTGAGAGATGTTCCTGATCATCTTCATCATCAGAGGATCCTTCAGCTTCAGTGCTCTCTTCATCAGCATTTTTAGCCCGTTACCTACGGCAACAATAAGAATCATCAAGGTATCTGTTTGCAGTATCTGAAACATCAAGGTGTGTGTTTGTAGACTGTGTGCTTGCGCCTACGGGTGTGTGTCGTACCTTCACACATCATTTGGGCGTTCCTCTTGTTGGCCGCAAGATTGATGCAGAAGGAGATGAGCTCAGGGTCTATTCTCTCCTCACCACAGTCGAACAGCATCTTCATCACCTACCAATCAACCAATCAATAAATCAACCAGTCAGCCAATCAACCAATCAGCCAATCCATCAGCCCATCAATCAGCCAACAAGCCTATCAATAAGTTGGTCCAAATCAGACAAAATCTACCACTTTATAGAACGAGTCTCGGAAATGTATTCATTAAAAAACAACCAAGCAACCTATTCAGCTTTCACTCCTCAAGCACATCACTAACCTTTTAGAATTTCACAGTCTATTGGTCCAACGGCCAATGTTTTATATCGATGCTGCAACGCCATGAGAGAGAGGCCGCCTACACAAACCAAACTGTTCCACCTCGCCGCGCCCAAACCAAAATCAACACTTCAGTCAGCAGACAGTCTGGGCTCTGGCGTACCCTGTCTAATCAGATGTGCCCTACGTTTCCTCTGCCAAACCCCCTGAAAAGTCACTGACAGACCAAGAGTCTGTTCTTTCCAAACTTCTGCATGCAATTTGTCCTCTTCCACAGGCCCCTGATCATCTAAACGGCCCCCGGTTTCATAAACGTATCCCGAATGTCACAGCAAATCAGTCAAGCGAGTATCAAAAAAAACCACCGAACAGAATTCAAGATCCCTGCTACCTGGAGCGAAGACACAGAGGGCGCGGGGGAAGGGGGGTCCAGAGCGCTGTTGCCATGGCGACCGGGGTGTCAGCATCCCCGACGTTAACGTTAAACAGGCGATTCACGCGGGGTGGCTCTAGTCCTGTGTAATCACACAGCTCCCACGTAGAGTATCACATAGCAGCAGAGCCTGCAGGCCCATGGCCTGTGTCTAGACTCTCTGGCACCTGCCTGCTCTTATTTACCAACCAGCCACACACAGGCGGACCGATCATACACACACACACACACACACCTGCACACAAACACAAGCGTGTACATGCGTATGCTCACATCCTGTCCCCTTAACTCCTCCACCCTCCCACCCCTCCAAACATAAACAGGCATACACATGTCCCCACATACATGTGCTCACAATGCGCACGCATATAACCTGAAACTCCACCATGTGTATTCAACCTACGGCCACCAAATATAATCTATGAAACCCCTTGTGCCTTAATCAATCTCTCTGTTTTAATTCTGAACTGTTGGTCCTGCTCTCCTTTCCTCTCTCTCACTCCACGCTCATCACTCCATCTTCTCTCTGCTTTGGTACTCTCCACTTTGCTTGTTTGTCAGACATTTCCCGTCATATTGAGGTGGACCATCTCTACCGGCCGTTTCGTATCTGAGTCTGCCTTGACACCAGAACAACAGGCTCTCACTGCTCTCTCACGACATAAAAAAAAGTTCCAGGCTTTCGCTTCAGTGGTATTCCATTACACTTGCATCTTCACATTCAGATTCCAAAACAAATGAAAAATCGGTTAGCCGACACATAGTGAATCCACTTGTGTGAAAAGAGGCATTTTTGAGAGAAGGAGAGAGAGAGAGAGAGAATGAGAAGGAGAGAGAGAGGGAGAGAGAGAGAGAGAGAGAGAGACAGGGACAGAGAGAGAGAGGGCTGGTGTAGTTGTGGAGTGTAGCTGAGTTAAAGAGTGGTACTGTGAGAACAGCTGGGGTATTGTGTTGTGTCTGTCTGTCACATAGAATTGGGCGTATTATTACTTTAAGCCACGTTACCTCGTCCTGTTCTCTCACCTGAGGAATGCAGTCTGTGTAGGCAAACATGGACTTAAACCGGTCATCCATACTGATGTGATACAGAATGCACATGGCAACCTGTCTCTGGGCTTCATCTCCTGAAAAACACACACACACACACACACACACACACACACACGCAGGCATACAGACACACACATTTATTTATTCTCACTAACACAAATGTCTCAGAGCACTATCATAAAGCATATCAGTTAGACAAATTTAGTTCAGTCTGAAACAAGTTTTAACACAACTCACAGTGAGTAACGCCTGACAGATACAAAGTGTTTCAAAATAACAGGATTAAATGAGTGACTGCTTTCAAACCGGACATGTGCTTAATCTGAATGCTTGTTCCTGGATTCAGTCATTCTGTGGACCTCTGAGGTTTGACTTAGTTAATGGCTCTGACCTGTACACGCAGAAAAACCCCACTGATCCTGCATGTATGCGCACACATACACACTCAGACACACACATACACTCAGACACACGCACACACAACAGAGAAACTAAGCAGGACTAGAACCTGGGTCTCTGACTAAGAGAGAGAGAGAGAGAGAGAGAGAAAGAGAGAGCAAAAGGAAAGACAGACCGGTCCAAGCCAGCCTGAGACCCTTCAGGCAAGGTTATCTCAGCCTATTGAAGCCAGATGTGCTCCCCGAGACCCCAGAAAGAGAAGGGGCTTCTCCGTTTAATTGGGGGAAAAAGGAGGAAGCATAAATTTTACTGCCATTAATAACTTCAAGCTATGCTGCTCTACATTGCCAGTAACGGCGATTGGCCTTCACATGTGTTTCTCATTAGCCAAAAACACACACATAAGCATACAAGTTTACATACACTTGCACAGAGCACACACTGGCGTGTGCACACACATGCACACACAGACACGCACACACAGACACGCACACACACACACACTCACACACACGCTGTGCTCCACTGACTGACTCGGCAGGTAGGGAGAGGAGAATGGAAGATCTCTTTATGGGAACCCAGGAGAGGGTTCTAATAAAATGTTCAAAACACAACTGGAGCCCGAGAGAGAGAGAGAGAGAGAGAGAGAGAGAGAGAGAGACAGAGAGACAGAGAGAGAGAGAGGGGCGGGGGAGAAAAGGGAACTGTTAAGAATTCATTATCCTCAGTGAGTGGAAGAGCAAGGAGAGCCTAACTTCAATTACGTCCCGGCAAGATTTAAACCGTTAACCCCCACCCCGGCACCCCCCCCCCCTCGTAAAAACTCCAGCCGGCCTGCCCCTCAGGACGCGAAGCTGCTCCTACCTCTGATGGACACAAACAACAAGCTCCGCTTTAGTCATTCCGAGCCGAGAAGCGAGGAAAACATCGGTGGGAAAAAAACAGAGTCGCTGTCCAAAACACCCACAGCTGAACTGACCAAAGCCCCAACGAAGGTCTAGACTGGTCTGTATTAGGTCAGCGGTGGCTTAGTGGTGAGGGGGAAGGAACCCAGTAACCAGAGAGTTATGGGTTTGAATCCTGAACGCGATGGCTTGTTGTCAACCTGCTCTTAATTAAGGTATTTAACCCTGACGTTGCTCTGGATGTGTGCATGCTCTGAGGCAAAAAAAAAACCAAATCCACTCGCATGTGTAAAATTTTGGCTTTTGCCTACAGTGTTTCAGCTGCTCTCTGGGTGAATCAATGTGTAAACCACATTTTTAGGAATATCAAGATGTGGGTGTCAGACACACGCAAACAATGAATTAAACACACACACACTGTCTCGATTCTGTATTCACACACTCCATCCTGTGGAAGAAGAGGGTTCTGGGTGACTCCTGGCCTCTGCTCTGGGAGATAATAAAATCTTGCATCCCTTTAATCTTACGGCTTTGAGGTCATGACCCCTGGAGGGCCTGCTGGGATTTTGAGGCATGGCACTCATGTGAACACAGTGTCAGACAGGCTCACAGGAGATGAGAGAAGAAAGCAGAGTGTCACTCACAGACAAAGAGAATAAGATAAATGAACTGTCAGTTCACTTTAGTTTCCATAACAGAAGCTCACACAGAGAACACACCTATAAACATAACACACTCGCAGAGAACACACAAACACACCTATAAATGTAACACACTTACAGAGAACACACAAACGCACCTATAAACATAACACACTCACAGAGAACACACAAATATACCTATAAACATAACACACTCACAGAGAACACACAAACACACCCATAAACATAACACACTCACAGAGAACACACAAATATACCTATAAACATAACACACTCACAGAGAACTCACAAACATACCTATAAAACACAAACATACCTATAAATGTAACACACTCACAGAGAACACACAAACACACCTATAAACATAACACACTCACAGAGAACACACAAACACACCTATAAACATAACACACTCACAGAGAACACACAAACATACCTACAAATGTAACACACTCACAGAGAACACACAAACATACCTATAAATGTAACACACTCACAGAGAACACACAAACATACCTATAAACATAAAACACTCACAGAGAACACACAAACACACCTATAAAACACAAACATACCTATAAACATAACACACTCACAGAGAACACACAAACATACCTATAAACATAACACACTCACAGGGAACACACAAACAGAGTCCTGACATACGCTGCACACACAACATTCAACACAAAACACCACATATTACACACCTGCAACTTTCAGCATCAAAAATACTCATACACACACACACACACACACGATTCCAAATATACATATACACAAACACTACTTTTGATCAATCACAGCCTGATCCACAGAAACACATGCATAAATGTTCCCACACACATACAAAAAACACAAAGTCTTAGTCCAACTGCCATCAGATAATGGTCCATGCATTTGGTCATTATTCTGAAATGCTACAGGTTGCATGTGCATGAAAAAAGACCACGACTTTGCGTACGCACGCTCGTGTGTGTTTCATTCACACAAAACCTCCAGGGGCTGCCTAAGCAAGACTTCCATTATGCTGTAAGATCAACATTTATTTTAGGAGTGAGACTGTTATTCCAAAAAATATATTACATTAATTACTCCAGCTATATGACACCCCCAGTGCAGCTTCACCAGGCCACACCCCTCTGCCTGGACCCAGGACCAATCACACGCTCTGTTGGATTTCAGGAAGCGCTTCAGGAAACAGTGAACAGAGCTCGGCTGTATTCAAAGCCGAATGAAAGTGAATGCCAACAGCTTAAGGAGAGTTAAGACATTCAAACATAATATATGTCTGCCTAATGTTAAGCATACCTTCTCAGAACAATTTAAAGGACTTCCAGAAAAGTCTTAATTACTACCCTCCCTGTAACTATGTCAAGTGTGTGTGGTGTTCACAGGCCTGGTATTGTGTTAATCCAGCATATCCTCTGGCAAATTAAAAATGAATTCACTGAAGAGATATAAACGCTACCTAATCAGAGAGAATATTCCTGAGACACAAAACATGCTGAGAAACACGATACATTTACACCTAGCGAGCTTAGGGCTGGACATTGTCTTGTACATTGGCACAAGCATATCAGATTTTCTGAACACACAGATATACAGATACAAGTATACAAACACACACACACACACACACACACACAGACACACACAGACACAGGCACAGACCCAGGGTTCCATGCCATACCTAGCAGGGCAGTGAGCTTGGGCAGAAGGCCCATCTGCACCATCTTGCTGCGGAGGCCAGTGTCAAAGGAGAGGTTGAGGAGGAGACGCAGCGTGACATTGAGCAGATCCTCGTGATCAGACGGTATGAGTTTGGCCAGCTTCTCCACTGCGTCTGTCTCGGCCTGACACAGAGAAACACGACAAGACCAGACCGTCAGTCGCAAACCTGTACCAGCCCTGGAAACCATATACCAAACCATAACTCTTACCTATGAAAGAAAGAGAGATTCAACCCTATACCAGCCCTGGAAATCATATACCAAACCATAACTCTTACCTATGAGAGAAAGAGAGATTCAACCCTATACCAGCCCTGGAAATCATATCCCAAACCATAACTCTTACCTATGAGAGAAAGAGAGATTCAAACCTGACAGAGACAGAGATAGGCATAAGACTTAGATAGATAGATAGATAGATAGATAGATAGATAGATAGATAGATAGATAGATAGATAGATAGATAGATAGATAGATAGATAGATAGATAGACAAAACTGATTAAAACAGAGACAGGCTTGGGACATACATAGAGAGAGGGGGAGAGAGAGAGAGAGAGAGAGAGAGAGAGAGAAAGAGAGAGAGAGAGATTCAACTGAAAGAGATAGTGCAAGGTCATAAATGGAGAGATGGAGAGCGGAAGGGAGAGCTAGAGAGAGAGAGAGCTAGAGAGAGAGAGAGCTAGAGAGAGAGAGAGATCAGCAGAGCGGAAGAGACAGAGATAGGGAGTGACCTACACACATGTATTTGTAATCTAAGTGTGTTATTAATAAGAGCATGAACCTATTTGTTAATACGTGAGTGTGACCGGACTGCTGTGGTCAAAAAAAGCCCTGGAGGATTCAGCCAGCAGGAAACCCAATCCCCATTAAAACACCCTCTTCTCTGCCAACACGTCGCTCCCCAGTCAAACCATCACTGTTAATAACCGGCCACAACTACAACCAGTCATTACAGCTCAGTATCAAAGCCAAACATAAGACCAAATTCAGACTCTAACCATCATGTTATATGAGTAGTTTCATCCATGGATCTATGTCTGTAAACTTGGAACACGGAACAAACTCTGCTCCGATCGAATCTGAAACCTTTTCTCACCTGAGGGGAAATTTATTTAGTCTGGTGTTTGACATATATGTGAACAGTTTTATGACATAGAAAGATGACTCTATCTGATGTGAAATAACAGTGAGAGGACAGAGGGAGATGAATTTGTTTGGGTTCAGATGGTGGCTGGAGTTTTGAGAAACGTGACATTTTGACCGGACCGTGACTACACAGCGTGGGATGGAAAGAGAGAATATGTCACAGGACGAGCCATACGTGACATAAGTCACAGAAAGGCAGGTGCCAGAGGGCAAAGCTGGTTATGCAGAATGATTCAATTCATAATAAAAAAATAACAGACAGTACACAACAGGAAGATAAAAGCATTTTTTTAAGAAAACAATAACAACAAAATATTCACCATAGGCAGAGTGGTTAGTTCTACATCTGAGAAAAGAGTACAACACATGTTTCACAGCGAGTATGTGTGTGTGTGTGTGTGTGTGTGTGTGTGCCTCACCATGTCGTTTTTATTCTCCATGAAGATGCTGAGTTTTTTTAGGAAGGTCACGACCAGCACCAGCAGTTCCTCGTTGTCTCTGTCTAGCGTTTTGACCAGAAGGTGAACGATGTTCTTATTCCTCATTTTCAGCTCCGTTCTCATGTCCTCAGACAGGTTCAACAGCAGGAAGAGAGCAACTGTAGGCAGACACACATACACAAAACACTATCAACACCCATATCGCTCAACAGCATCATCATCTACAGCAATGCAAGCTTAGGTACTATGGCTGACCTAAATCATAGTCTATGTGTCTGAAATATGTACAAAAGGCCACTCTAGACCAAATGTGACCAAATGTCGCTGTGTATATTTGATCCACTGACAGTGAAGGCCAGAGTTCCTGAGTAAACTTTTAGGATGGTGTGAAGCCACTGAGGGCGGGGTCTCGTGTGATTGACACATTGTTTACCTCTCAGCAGCTGCTCTTGTTTGGTCAGCAGACCTTGATACTTCTTCAGAGATTTCTCATATTCCTTCCTCACAGTCTGGTTTTCTGGATCTTCATCAGGTAGAATAGGTCAAGGAATAACCTGCATTAGAGGAGTTGTCTGGAAACCCATTCAAACACCTAACTATCACTGCAATGCTAACCAGTGTTCTAGCCAGCTAAACTAAAGCTGTTCAACAATCTGTCCCATGGCTAATGGTGTATTTTATCTGTGTGAGGGTGATTTTTATACTGGCAGTCTCCACTGCCTCCCAGGTTTCCAGACATGGAATTGTATGGTCGGACTTCTCAGAGTAGGTATTCTGATCTAGGATCAGTTTTATCTTTTATAATCTTTATAAATACAGCTGTATGGATCAAGGAGGACTGATCCCAGATCAGTACTCATATTTACCCTTGAGGATGCCAAAGCAAGAAGAGCAGGATTTCATGCGCAGGCATACAGAGATTTGATCTGACCTGACATGACCCTTAGCCTTGACTTGACCTTGTATCTCTGGATGCTGCAGAAAGGATATCAGCCTTTTTTTTCTTCTGCAGTTCTTCCTGCCACAGATCGTATCTCTTCAGCTCGTGTTCGATGATGCTCATACACAGAGCTCCAATCTTATAGTGAGTGATCAGGCCATGAAACTGAGAGAAGCTGGGAGAAGAGAAGAGAAGAGAAGAGAAGAGAAGAGAACAGAAGAGAAGAGAAGAGAAGAGAAGAGAAGAGAAGAGAAGAGAAGAGAAGAGAGCCAGGTTAAACCGATCAAGAGAGCACAGCGTCCACGCTCGAACCCGTGCCAAAACAAAGACTTGGCCGATGTCAAACGCGGTCTTACAGCAGGAACGTGACGGATGTAAAAACAAATCATTTGAGAAGTCAAACATTCAAAATGGGCGGAAATGAGCCAGGACAAGAGTGACAGGCGGTTTTCAGATATACACGCGTTGTCTCATTTGTTCAATCAGACTCGACGGCAGTTGACGTTCTGTGTTACGACAGGGTCATTTGGCTATATAAGGAACAAAGGAAATAGGGTTTCACGGAAATTAATTATAAAAAAAGGGGGTTTTCTGTTTCACTTTTTAGACGAGTCAGCTCCATCTGACAAGAGAAAGAAGAGTAGTGCTGGCTAAGCATAGTGTAGCGTACCTGGAGAAACAGAAGAAGACATAGATGATGGTCGTGGCCAAGTCCACGCTCTGTTTCCAGTCCTCTCTCAGGACTCTGGCCAGGGCTCCCAGGGCAGTCTCTGCATGCAGACACAGGACAAAGAGTCATTACCTCTGTCGTAAAACCTCCACTGAGACATCACGAACAGCTTTAGGACACATGAGTCTGTTTAACTGATCCCCGGTGAGGTGAGCGACACGACCTCTGTCCAAACACACGGCAGGACAGGCCAATGGGAAGATGGCCGGCGGAGAAGAGAAGAGAAGAGAAAGGTACCGGGAGAAAAAGGAAGATGAAACGGGGGCTCTGCACGGAATGGAAGATGAGAGTAAAAAAGGAGGGAGTGGAGAGATTACTTTTGTCTTTAGAAAGGTACAAACCTCAACAGCTAGAGAGGGACGGAACAGGGGATTGTTTGTTTCTTTGGCTGCGGAGAGAAACTTAACATGAGTGAAGTGCCGCAAGTTGATTTGAACTTAGCGAGAGAGGGTGGGAGGAGGGTGACGGGTGTCGGAGAGGGATGGAAAGGGTCAAGGGTCAGACAAAGCGGAAGTGATAGGGGAAAGGAGCATGTGGCCTAAGTAGAGGAGGTTGGGGTTTGAGTTGCGGAGAAAACGGTTTGTGGGGCAAGGAGAACAGAAGGGGTTTAGGAGAACAGGGACTAAGGGAGAGAGGTTAGAGGAGGCAGAGTGTCAGAGAACCAACCAAAGGGAAGAGAGGTTAACACGCTCCCCCAGGTGCTGGATCGTTTCCGTAAGGAACCCGGTTCACGAGGTTCACGAGCTTGTTTTGCTGTCATCTCCAATAGGGAGTCAGCTAACACAGGAAACCTCCAGACAGGTTCGGGAAGAACGTAATGCATTTTGACAGGCACTGCGTACAATGCCTTTGTTCAACTGTGAGAGAAATCTGCTGTCGTCATGGTAACCGGCCTGGTCAGGGCAAAGGAATGTTCCATGGTGGATGGGATAAGATCAGTGTGCAAGCAGACAGCTAGAAAGGGAATTGACTGTGGTCTCTAAGATAAGAAATAAACGACAATCTACCTGACTGAGGTCTTGGGAGTTTGGTTTGAACAGTCTGTAATGGTCACGCACTAACACCTTCGGGCTTTGTTAACGTTTTCGGGTAAGTGTACGCCGGGTCTGGTGATAAGCTAAAACGATCGCCCTGCATGCTCTACCAATGCCAAATGACAGATCAAGCTTGACCAGTGCCTAAACTGATCCAGGAGTGCGCTTTGGGACAGGTCCACACACCGTTCTGGATCAGCTCCTCCAGGTTGTCAGGGTTCCGGGCCAGATGCAATATAAGCGTGGCTCCTCTGATCTTCTCTGGAATGTCCTCATAAAGCAGCTCCACATAGTCATCTACACTGTTAATGTTTGCCTCCTCATCCAACTGACAACATAAAACAAAACACAGAGAATGTCCTCATAAAATAGTCCCACATAGTCGTCTACACTGTTAATGTCTGCCTCCTCATCCAACTGTCAAAATAAAACACAGAGAATGTCCTCATAAAGCAGCTCCACATAGTCATCTACACTGTTAATGTTTGCCTCCTCATCCAACTGACAACATAAAACAAAACACAGAGAATGTCCTCATATAATAGTCCCACATAGTCATCTACACTGTTAATGTCTGCCTCCTCATCCAACTGTCAAAATAAAAAACAGAGAATGTCCTCATAAAGCAGCTCCACACAGTCATCTACACTGTTAATATCTGCCTCCTCATCCAACTCACAGAAAAACAAAACACAAAAAACCCCATAAAGAAGTCTGTTAGGAGAACATCAATTTTACAAACACTCCAGGATATTTATAAACATGCCTGTTCAAATATGTACACAAACCAACTCACTAGACACAAATACACACACACACACACACACACAAAAGATATAACCGGTCACCTTTGCAAGTAGGGCTACATGCATTTCTACATTAACATTAAGGAATCTCACTTATTTTTTGCTGAAATAAATTTGCAATGGCTACGCATTTAAAGAAAGTCGAACAAACAGCCCGAACGTCAAATAAACGTAATCAAACAAAACAGAAATTTTTATTCTCAGAAAGCACCCCCCCCCCCCCCCTCCCAATACAAACATTTAAACGCTTAAAATCATTCTCACTAAAACATATTCAAAACACGCTCCACAGTACCTCCATCCCCTCGAAAGGGCTGAGATCTTTTGGCTTGACCGGTCGTTTCTCTTTCTTCTCTATAGGGAGTCAAACACAAGCAAAGATCAACAAAGTATACTTTCAGCACAGAACGTGCTTTTCCACTCACCTTTACAGGATGTTTCTATCAATGTATGTACCACATATGGGTCATATAGCGCATGAAATTCCATTTGCATGTTGAATATTCTACATTTAAACACCAAAAAAAAAAAAAAAAGTCTGTGACGACACCAACTTGGTTCTCAGTGTTAAGCATCTGATAAAGGAACTGTCTTGCCGACTAACCACCGGGAGATTTGCGGTTCTGCAGGTAGAACAAAGCTTGTTCCACCTCAGGCAGTTTGGATGGATGGATAAGCTTGCATTCTTCCACTACTTTCCGTGCTAATGAGGCAATATCCGTGTTGGAATTAAGGCTTTTGAGACGGATGCTGAAAAGAGAGAGAGACGGAGAAAATAACATATGGTTTTATCTATAATATCTATCTTCAATTAAACTAAATCTGTAAATTCATTGATGTGACAGAAATACCAGCTTAGAAGTCTCGGATATGGGGAAAAATAAAACATCATTTGAAATAAAGAACTAGTCTTAGGAAGCATGGTTAAGAGAAACATCGTGTCAATTTTTGCAGTCTCACATTTTCTGACACTCTTTGCGTTCTCCCAGCATAGGGTCTCCCAGACCTCCCAATATGGTTGCCTCCACCTCATACTGTACGACTAGTGCTTTTTCTGTTGGATGGACGTCTAAACTTCCACCTTTCACTTTCCTGGGAAGCAAATACATCATCATTCTCTAGGGCACATTACTCAAAGCAACATTGTTATGTTATTCATGAGAAAAAAACAAAACCAACGACAGAGACATTAAAAATCGGGACAGTGATCTGAATGACGAAGCAGATTTTGAAAGAGAATAGATACAGTTAACGGTAGTACACTGTGGTCGATATAGCAAACGGTAGGTTTACACATCTAGGTACTTCAGATGATTTCAGTTATACTATATGCAATCATTTAAAAACCTTTATCGACACAAACACGTCCAAATTGCTCTGTTATGACAACATTTTGTTACTGCTTCACGTACGATGACATTTTGGTTTATTAATTTATTAAATGTGTATGCAGATTTTGTAAAATCCGTTAGCTTGTATTGACATTAACAAAGTAGCTTAGCTGCCCCGGTAATATTGAAGATAAAAGGCTGACAAGTACCTTTTTAAATATCGAACATCGTCCGCTTGCATTTTCCCCTCTTATGACAAGACAAAAGAGAACTCTAGGGTTGAATAAATGTATCTGTAGTGAATCTTTCTAATTTTCGTTTTCGTTCATTGTATGTTGCCAGGCTGTTCTGACTAGATGTTGATGTTCCTGTTGCTAGGGTGTGAATACTCTTCCCATCATGCCTTTGAGACTACACTGTGGAAAAGTACAATGGGGAGAGGGTGCTTCCGTTTCATCGCCATCTATAGGACAGGAGGAGCACTCTCTCCCTCTCCACAGGAAGACCTATGGCCTGTTAACCGCAAAATTCGGTTTAGGTGGTTTGAGACGTGGGTCGACTGAAATTTTACTGCATTATGTCAGTTCGTATTTGTTACATTCCAAATTCCATATCTGATTAAATCATCAATAGAAAATGACAATAGAAAAGTAATCATTTTGTAGATATAGACCCAACCCCCCCCCCCCCCCCCCCCCCCCCAGGTCAAAGAGAAAATAGGTTCTAATTTGTTCAGGAAGGTGTTGTAGACTGTGGCAAAAGTAAATATAAAAAGACCACTGTTAGTGCAGCTGATTTCATTTAATATTACGCAATCCTGTATTGCAGTAAGGCGAAATATCAATCACTACATCTCCTGATTCATCAGATTAAAGCTGAGGTTTGATGGTTAGAATAGATGTCATTTTGTGGGTTCTGTTACCAGCAAACCATTACACACACTCCAGAACATGCTTACATACAACAAGTCTGTCTGCCAAGAAGATTACCATTCATTCTCCAGGATCCACGGAGGTCAACGTGTCCAGTCAAAATACCACAAGAACCGCAGCGAACAACAAAACTGCAACACAACCATTTTCTTGTGTTCGAGCGCTGCGGAAAAAAAGGGGGGGGGGGGGGTTGCTGGTCATTTTCACATTTTATACAAGTGCAGAGTGTACCCTTTAAAATTCACGAAATACAGACCTCAGAGAGAGAGAGAGAGAGAGAGAAAAGAGAAAGTATGCGTTCAGCCTCACAGTGACTGACGTAAAGAACCGCGGCCACCTCTCCCTGCGAATCACGATTAAAAATTCCATTTGTGGTTCGCACTGTCCTGAGTTATGACTTAAAATATGCCGTGGCATTGTACTCGGCAGACTCACTGGCCGTTGCAGCCGCCGGGTTCCGTTTTTAACGGTTGCAGGAGAATGTGTGCACTCAGCGGTGCCACGGAGGTCAAAGGCTTTAGTCAACTCGGGCGTGATCCGTTCAGTCTAAATATAGGTTTTAAAAAAAAAAAACAAAACTGGGGCACAATGAAAACGTTAAGAGGTTGCGGTGAAAATATTCATCAGACAGTATTCCTCTTTGATAAAAAAAAAAAAAAAAAAAAGTTGTCGTAAAAAGTTGGGAAAATCTCTGTCCAGAAGTTTCAGTTATAAATAGAAAATTGCCTCATGAAATTCAACTTGGCATCTCAGGAAAACAAATTGGGGGAAACACTATCTCTTTTCATGTGGTCCCGGGCCTTCAAATTTCTGTCTCATCTTTTGGCTGCTCTGTCTGCATGAAATGATCATCTCCAAGTATAGCGTTGCTTTGGCGTGTCATTTGAAACATCTCTATCCATCACCCAAGTCCGGTGATCATTTGACTGATTCTCCAAATCTCAATCCCTGAATTGTTCAGATAACGCATGCATATTTCGCCCGGATACTTTTTCCGGTGAAACTGAGAAGCTGGAACAGTCTCTCCCACTATCTCCCTTGCTCTTCTATGTCCTTTCTTTATCTATTACATCTCGATGGGATGTGAACCTATGTGTAACCTGGATATGCATGTGTGTGTGTATGTGTGTGTGTGTGTGAGCACACACACGTGTGTCTCTCTGAGTACGAGAGAGATAGTCCCTCTCCAGCACAAGTACAAAGATACTATGTATACAAACATGAGAAGGGAGAGCTAAGAATAGCAGCCACATGAACCGCC
This sequence comes from Chanos chanos, assembly GCF_902362185.1. NCBI lineage: Eukaryota > Metazoa > Chordata > Actinopteri > Gonorynchiformes > Chanidae > Chanos > Chanos chanos. The sequence continues at coordinate 6,701,829 of NC_044498.1, forward strand.
TGTCAGCACTCAGATAGGGATGTATAGGTCTCTTGTGTGTAATGGTATTTGTGGATGGAAAGCTAAGCCGTCCTCACTGGATGTGTGGGATTTGAGAAAGGGTGCTTCTTCTAGAAGAAATGGTCCTCATGCCCCCCCCCCACCCCACCCCTACCTCCCCATCCCCTTTTTCGTTCCTCTGCTCCAGGCCCAAAGCAGGTGATCTGTTGAGCCAATATGATTCTCCGCACCCGCCCCGAGAAAAGGAGCCATGGCTGATCAGTTACAGTCAAACTGCCAGATGCTTCTTTACAGATATAGCAGCAGCAGCGCTGCATATACTCACACACACTCACACACGCTCACACACACACACGCTGGCTCAACGCTTCACGGCGGCACACCGGAGCAAACGCACACGGTCGTAATCCCTGATTGCTCGCGAGGTGGCACGCAATGTCTCAGTCCACAGAATTGGGATCCAGCAACGCTGAATCCACCGAATACGAATCTCCCCAAATCATGGAGTTTAGTGGAACACATCAGGCTTTCCGGGACCGCTGGGCGAAGACAGACGGCGACATGTGTAGACACAGCATGTCTTTTCACTTGCATAACACACTGAGGCAGGAGTTCTTCGCCAGCTACCTGTACCTGCTAGAGCAGATCCCACTGGGTAAGCCAAGGGGCTTGGTCCATCTTACAGCATAAGCGACCACCTGTGTGTGAGAGAGGGGTGTGTGCATGTGTGTGAGCCAGTGTGGGTGGGGTGTCTGGGGGTACAGTGTGTCTAAAGTTCGTTGAAGTGGTTCATAACAATGAGATTATCTTTGGGAAATGATTAGTGTGATTTGTTGAACGTTCAGCGTTACATTAAGTTCTTCGTAACTGACTGTAAAAATATACTGTGGAGAAAGGATCGTCATTATCCACACGACTACAGGAATATCACGCATTTTGTTCATTTGCACAGGAATAACATCTGTTATTGCGATAACAGACTTTACGAACATTACAAAAACTCTCGAAGCTGACAGTTGCGAATGAACATGGGTTGAAATGTCTGACAAAAATCATTCAGCCGAATCGGTGTTTCCTGCACGTTGTCATCTCAAAACACATCAGATAAGGCGGGAAAGAGGCGTCTCACGCATCGTTTTTGCGAACTGACCTATTTTTAAAGCAGACACCAGAGGCAGTCATTTCTTGTCGAATGTGAAGATGTGACAATCTGTCTTTGATTGGGATGGGGATAAAGGCACGCATAAAACACAGCCCTGTGAATGTCTGGGAATGTAAACCCTGTCGGTGTTAAATCTCATCCGTCACTGGAAACGTGACGAATGACGGGTAGTTTTTAGACTCACGTCTCTCCTAAACAGTCACAATAAAGTTTTTTTTTTTTCTTTTTCCCACATAGCATCCATTACTCTTTGAGTTTAATAAACAGAGTGCAGTTTAATGTTTTTTTAAGTAACTGTCGGAAAGGAGCCAAGTAATACCCACAACAGCTCTTTAACGAGAAGAACACTATGCTGCTGATTATGCTTTTAAGTTTTTGGGGGGTATTTTGTAAAACACGGAGACATATTCTTAAAAGGGTGTCAGTGTTCAAGAGGGTCAGTATGCTCTGGATCAAACGTCTCATTTTTTTTTTTTGTACAAACAAAGTTTAGACTGTTAATTGTAAACTTTACCGCTAAAGACCCAACTCTCTCTAAAAATGGATTTTAGCATTTCAAAAGTGTTTGGATGTCCGTTTGAAAAAAAAAAAAAAAACAGCTTTGGATTGGTACGCCTATTGTGCTCGTCCTTGCTAATATGACAATCAAACAATGGGTCAAAAGGTGTGACGTCGAAGGCCGTTTGATTTTTTTTATCTTAGAAAATTCCGGTGACTTATGTCACGTCACATAGCTTACACCTGCCTGGAATAGAACTGAATGAGGAGGTGACAGGGGAATGAGGAGGTGTCAGCTCGACTCTAAAAGGCTGAATATAAATCAACATCAACACTGACCCTGCTCTGCACACTCAACATATTTTTCATTTTTGCTGCTCACCGTCATTATCATTCTGGGATCACGACAGCGGCTTTGTGGTGTTCCTACAATTTTAAGGTTTAAGCTTATTACAGTGGGAACGGTCAGGGGATGTTTGGGTTGTTCAGTAGAAAAATGTGAAGGACTGCTTCCTGTCCACCTCTGCTTAACTTGGACTTATCCTTCAATTAAAGAACACCGGCCTACTCAACTCCTACCCTGAGAAGCTCACTCAGCGTTGCTATTTTTAGCCTTCTCCAGAACACCTCACTCTTGGGTCACATGACTGATCCATAGCTGTTTACGGCTAAGAATCCCGTCTCCTCGTAGCTCGTCGTGTCACCCGGTTTCTCTCGGATGTTTCCCTGTCAGTCCATCTGAAGAGAATGTGCTGGCTATCTCGAACATTCCTAACTCGTTAGGTCCAACCTGTTCAACTCTCGGTCTCGGCACCGACTCGTTTGAAGGTTCAAGCTCTGAAGATACTCCAGCAGGACACTGGATTGGATAGTGTCTGGCAGCGAGAGAGAGAGAAAGAGAGAAAGAGAGAGAGAAAGAGACAGAGTGTTATTCCACATTGTAAATGATCTTATGACTTGGTTATGGCAAAGACCCTCAACCAACACCCATCTCAGTCGCTCCAACAGTACCACCTTACAACACTTTCAGGCTGACATCATCGAAGACATGACTGTAGACAGTTCACCATAAAAATGAAATGAAAGGGGAAAAAGTGAAGTCAACCTAAAATAAAATTTTAAAAAAATCTACCTTTCTATGCAAGTTCATCTTCTGGTCCAACTTATGAATTGAGTTTACTCAAAAGGCTATGAATTAAGTTTTCATTTTTGTCAGTGTTCCACTTTGGTCAAAAATGTTTCTATCTTATTGTCATTGAAATCCCTTTGAGCAGTTTCAGAAAACATGCTAAACGGTTATCTTCCCGTGGTTAAACCTGGGGGAAAGTATACTTCCAAACATAGCTGTGTTAGTGTCAGGGAATGTGTGGTTGCAACCTTGCATATGGAAGGGCATGGTGTCTGTGTGTGTGTGTGTGTGTGTGTGTGTGTGTGTGTGTGTGTGACTTCTTTGACTTTTTACAGGCGAAACACTGTTCACATCTTCTCTTAGATTATTCGGTCTAATCCCTCTGCATAGTGACAATGTGTTCTTGAAATCCATAAAGGGTTATGGATGTTATATCTCTGATGTGACTTTGTGTGTGTACTTGTGCGTATTCCCGAACAGTGAAACTCTATGCCGTGACCTGTGAGTACATTAAAGGGGAGAAACAGTTTTACTACAGGGCGCAAAACTTCTACAAAGACGTCCCAGCGTCGGAGGAGGGGATGATGGGAGACTTTGTTGAGGTCTCCAACGTCGACTTAGAAGGTTCTAGACAGTTTCTGAAGAAGTTTGTTGGGGTACGACACTCAAGCTTACACATTCTTACACCTGTTTCAGTGTCTGTAAAGATATTATTAACGCATGCTTTGAAGTGTGAATTGACATTTACAGTTTTATTAATGTTGTGTTAATTTCCCAGTATAATTTTAGACGAATTGTTAAAAGTGCCAAGACCAATATAACTCCCCTTCAGAAAAAATATTTGGACTACTGACCTGACAGCAAGCAACAAAAATAAATCTGCCACAAGCAGTTTCTTATCAAAAACAAACTGTATTACTTTCATATCACTATTTCTGCAGCTCTGATGACAACCTTGTGGCAGATGTTTCTCTTGCATTTGCAATGCTTCCAAAAAAAAAAAAAGTCCTTGCGCATTCCTGCGCAGACGTCACGTGACTTGGTAGAAGCCGCGCTGTTGGTTTTCTGCCATTGCTGTAAAAGTTTTGACAGACACAGCTGATCCTGTTGCGCTAATCCTTCTGTACCCTGTGCACATACAAGTTTTCAGCTGCCCAGGTCCCCAAACAGAGGGGCTTATACAGACTAGAACAAACATGCCAACATGATCCAAGCAGAGAAGAGTGTTGGAGTGTATGTGTATGCATGTTTGTAAGGGTGTGTTTGTACATGTGTGTGTGTGTGTGACATTACGTGCCAAGCTGACATTGTGGGGACATTTTACAAATTTACACCATTTAAAGACATAGAGGTATGTAAAAACTAAAAACTTTCAAAATGTTTTTCTTTAGCTACTGTTAAACCAGCATGGTTTATGAATCTTTAGTCGCACTAACATGGAAGTCAATGGAATGTCCCCATAATTAAGTAAGACAATCGCGTGTGTGTATTTCACCACAGGGATAATTTTCACTAGTATGTGTTCCTCAGAGTCAACTGTTATTTATAGCGGGCTCTGTCTGTCAGGGCTTTTCACTCTGAGCTTTCTTTAAAAATGTGAGAGACTACAGAATGCGAGGGATAAACTTGAGAGATTACCCCCTGTCGCTGGACTAATGCCCAGTGAGTCTTAGATAATGAGAACATGTATGTCTAGTACTTGACATGTCCGAAACACCCTGTCCTTGACAAGAATAAACAGCATGAAATCAGTTGGCACTGAGCAGGATATAGAAGGTAAGGGAGCTGTTTGAGGGGATTAAAAAAAGGGCAGCATTGATATGTGCGTTTGGCTGACATGCAGTGCTAATCAGAACTAATCAACTGCTGTCAACACCCAGAGAACCCTGAGAGCAATCAGGCCTCAGTTACACCTGACTAGTCTATAAGTCAGTGTACTGTATGTGACTCTGTGTGTGTGTGCGTGTGTGTGTGTGTGAGTTTGTGTGTATGCGCATATACACCCATGTTTTTTGTATGAATATGTGAGAAAATGAGGGAGAGAGTGAGAGGGAGTGAGAGAGAGAGAGAGAGAGAGAGAGAGAGAGAGAGAGAAAAGAGAAAGAGAGGAGCAGGAGGTATTTTAATTACTTTTGTTTTCTTGTGTTTAAATACCTGTATGTGTTTATATGTCCTCTCAGGGTCCAGGGAAGGCTGGTACAAAACGGGCACTGGACTGTGGTTGCGGCATCGGGCGCGTTTCGAAGGGGGTTCTGTTCCCCGTGTTTGAAACCATGGAGATGCTAGACATGATGGAGGAATTTATCCTCCATGCACATGAGTGTTACCTAGGCGACGACGCAGACCGAGTCGAGAGCTACTACCTGTACAATCTGCAAGACTTCATACCGGCGGTCAAGAGATATGACGTCATCTGGATGCAGTGGATTGCCTGTAAGTAACCTTTGTGTGTGTGTGTGTGTGTGTGTGTGTGTGTGTGTGTAAAACGTCTGTCTGTCTGTATTTTCTGCCTGTCTACTTACACTTAATTTAGCAGGCTCTGCTAAAAAGAGCATAGCTACAGTTAGTGCTGTGGGACATTTAAGGATGCCTTTTGTTGAAGTGTACAATTTCATCCTCTAATGTTTCAATCCTCTTACAACATGTAATGCATGTCAGCATATGTGTGCTGGATAAATAGTGAAAACAGGTGGAGGACCAGTGTGCTGTGTTCTCCGCTGTGTTTTTTTTACGTAACACAGATTACTCAATAGATTATATGTTGGATGGGCTTGGATTACATCTGATGACTGGTCCAGTTGACATCCATAATTTCGCAGGCTCACCTGTCGACAAACCAGGTAGACCATAAATCTGAGGATTACATTCGCAATGCCCACTTCATGTAACCGTATAATCATACACGTAACTTAAGTCTAACTGACTTACACGGTGGCTGTCTTATCCATCACTGGCTAAATCCAAGATCGAGACGGGTTTCGTTTACATGGAGACAGTTAATGCCCTTTTCTAAGTTTTTCTCCACTTTTTTGGTTTTAATCTCATTTGGTGGGGTCCAGAGGATGATTTTTTTTTAAAGAGCTTGACTTTCCAGACTAATATTAACTTTGTTTAACACTGTTTAAAAAAAGAGTTTGGAAACCTCAAAAAACAGAGGTGAAATGAGTTGGAGAAACACCAACGGCTGTACGCCTGAGCTCTGTGGTCGTTAAGAGTCTTTCAGATACGTTTGTTCTTATTGTAAATGCCTTTTGTATTCATACGAAATACTTTGGTGTGGACTGGAAGATGTATGAATCAATGTCAAAGACCATTATAACCCTCTCAGTCTCGCAGGATTTAACCAAACAGCTTCTGCTTTCTTTCATAGTCTGTTCTTTTGCTGTTTTTTTTTTTTTTTTAATCCTTTCAAAGAGCACAGATGGAAAAGATAGCAGGATATGAAAAACTTATTTCCAAAGAACGCCATTTTATTCGACAGGGCTGAGGTCACGCGTTTGGACGATTCTGACCGCGTGAGAGGTCTGTTTAACTCACTGACAAACCCGACTGTCGCACCTCCAGGTCACCTGACGGACAAGGACCTGATGGAGTTTCTGATCCGAGCCAAGGCCAGCCTAAGGCCCAACGGAGTCATCATCATAAAGGACAACATGGCTAGGCAGGGCTGTAAACTGGACCCGATAGACAGCAGCATCATCCGTCACCTGGACATCATGAAGAGCATCATTCTCAAAGCTGGCCTGACCATCCTGGACGTACAGAAACAGGAGGGTCTCCCCGAGATCATTGTACCAGTCTGGATGATAGCCATGCAGTGATGTTCACACACACACACATCTGTACAGCCATCAACAGCCATTTTATAGTTATAATGTGGTTGGTATTGTGGCTATGCTGTAAATAGTAAAAAAAAAAAAAAAAAACCCAAACAAACAAAAAGATGAAAATAGTAGCTTGGTTGCATGTAAAATTGGCAAACATATATGTTAGTTGTCATCTCTTTCTCTCTTTTCTTTTCTATTTTTTTTGTTTTTCAGGGGAACGTATTTAAAAGCTGTAAACATTTTAAGATCTTACTATATCTTATTTTCACTTTTGCTGTAGTACACATGGTGATAGATTTGTCTAAAATATATTTTAAACATATTTGTCACTTTCCGTTGAAATGGCAAGTCTGAAAGGCAGACAGATGTACATACTAGTTTTGCTCCTTTCAATGTCTTCTGTATTTTATACCTCTCAGTTCTGATTTACACTCTTTATGTATTTTGATATGAAGTTGTAACTTTCACTGCATAACATTCGAATACTGTTATTGTTCTATTTATTCTCTCGAGTTGTAAAATATGATTATTATTATTAAACTGTAGTTCTTGATCTAGTCTCAATAATGTTAGAGAGTGGGTTTTAGACTGTTTGTTTTTGTTCCTTCTTGTAATTGAAAGTTCAAAACAAACAGGAGAAAACTATGCAAACTAAATGACCTCTGAACAATAACTGATTGTGTTTAGATGGCCTCGCAGTCAAAAAAAAACTTGAGTTCTGCGCTAAGTTTAGTTTATGTTACAAATTTCCACATGGCAGAACCAAAAACATCGTATTTTTCATTCTAATCAGAATTAGGAAAAAAAAAAGGGGACAACAGTAAATAGTTCTCTATTACCAAATATGGGCGTCTTGCTGGTTCCAACTTCCTCCTGACCCACAGCTGGGCTTTCTAACCACAAAAATAAGAGACACAATCAAGATCTTCTTGTATTAATAGCAGGAGTTTCTTTCTTTTCTTTTTTTTTGTCTCCTCCAGCCATCAAAACCCACATTGTTTTGGTTAATGACTCTCAGATGGTGCTTTTGTGTGGAGGGGTGTGATTGTTCCTGTTTTTGACAGAATACTCTTTTGTATCTGCCTTGGCCCCAGTCCATTCATGTCAGAATCTGTCTGCATAAAGAGCATCACCAAGTCACCTCAAACATTCAAAATATATGCCTCGCAGAAATGTTTTGAGGGTTTCAGTAAGGAAAGTCATGCAGACCCGTTTTCTTATGAATGGATGGTTTGTCAGTGTGGTAAAAAGAAAAAAAGAAAAAAAACCCCAAAAAACTAGACGTTCATGTCAAGTCATGAAAAGATTCAGCGCACGTTAAGTTGTGCTGTGGAACAGTCTAAGCTGCTCTCTCTTTTTTTCTTCCCGCATCAGTCTTTTTTTAAAGCATACTTTTATAAGGTAAAACACACACACACACACACACACATTCCCTGCGGCTTAAGTTATGTTTCTCTCCAAAATGTGGGTAAATAGCAGCCAAATGTCCAGTCACCTATTCAGAAACGGTTAGCATACCTGGCAATCTCCCCCTATCACCCTTAATAGATCTAACTGCTTTCCTCCAGCTTGGCAGCTTTTTGAATCTATTAACAGGACTTACATTAATACGAGCCGTCATATTAGTGGCAAAAAAAGACTGAGTTCCAGGTACGGAGAGAGTCAAACGTAATACAGTCCAGCTAGCGAGAGCATTACACTGACATAGAAAATTACGGATGAATGAGACTCCACAAGGAGCAGGCGATTCGTGTTCGGACCGATTTCGGAGATGACAAAACAATTACCGTTGTGAACCTGACAGAGGCACGAGATAAGGCCAAAAGTGGGTCAGATGTTGAACGTCGACTTCAAGATATGGTGTTTTTATTTCCATACATTGGAAAAACATAGATGTACAAAGGCACGTTGTGAAATCTGCTTCTCCTTTGAACAGTGCAAAGCTGAAATGTTCACAGTTTCTGATGCAGAATGTGTGTGTGAGAGAGAGAGAGAGAGAGAGAGAGAGAGAGAGAGAGAGAGAGAGAGAGAGAACTCGCTTTTCAAATGTGCAAATCCACATTTTGCAGCCAGGGTGTTTTTTTTTGTTTTGTTTTTTCCTTTTTTTTTTTTTTGCTGCTGAGGGAGAGGGCGTGAAGCTGAGTTTATCTGAAACTGCTTTTGTATCCAAAATTTTCTCCTTGTAAATCATCTGGAACAAACGGACATGGTGACAAGGGGCTGGCTCCAGCTACGAGAGTGACAGAGTTATGGCCGAAAATGTTCACAGACACACTCCGTTGTCCGGAGAGGCTTTGAATCCGACTCTGGCTTTCATCTCAAAGGTCAAGGGTTCAATTACAGATTACTTTTTATAGTTCGAACCGATATTCGATACGTCACTGGGCGACGTCGCTCTTCACTGTATCAGGCCGCGGTGATGACACGATTTCGTTTTGCCCGTGCGGTAACATTTTGACAAAAGTGTACTCACCTCAGAAAAAGCTGAATGTTCTCCCATTGCCGATGATCCATTGCCAAATGACATAACTCATATGACATTCAACGCTAAATGATTTGTGTCAAAGCTTACACAAGGATTTGATTATGATATACGAGTCATTACAGCACTTAATATGTTGTGGCATTGTAATAACTATTGTAATTAGAGTATTGCTGTGCTAAGCATAAAGTAATTACAATATTCACTGCTAGAGTTCAGTTAAAACTCCGGTAAGGAAAAAGTACGGCTTAAGCAGAAAAATGAAAGGATTCAGTGAATAATGTACTCCAGTGTATTTACATGGCTATAACCCGGTATGGTATGCAAGTGGTATCGTGTGATGAATAAGTTTGTAAAAGGTAATTCAGCCACAAAGAAGACAGAAGACCTTTGACATAAATGCATTTCAGGTTAATCACCCTGAAGGGGATTTCTGTTTTCTCTCTTTTTTTTTTTTTTTTTTTTTTTAAATGGTCCTGGATGTCTCTAGTGTTTTTTGGACAATGTGACCATTCTAAAACAGAGAAATTAATTTCATCTGGTGTCTGGCATGAACAAGCTTTGGTTCACAGAGGCCAGGCACTGACAGATGTAAAAGTTTTCCACAATAAGGCAGTTTTGTGGTGATTCACAGCGACTTTCAGAGGTTCGGCATGTTCTTGGACCTGGGCTGGGGAGTCAGGAGTTTCTTGGATTAGGGAGGACTTTTTGGCCTTTTCAACACTCGCGCTTGAGAGCGTCTCGGGGTAGGACGGACATGCGGCGGGGCCGCGCTGGCACCATCGTGATTGCCCTTGTACCACGTGGGCGTAGCAGTCATGGCATAACAGAACGAAGTTACGGTCACGGTAACAATACGACGGCCGCCGCAAACCATGAGAGACCCACAGACTCTTTAGTGGCCTTGCCTGATGTGGTCAGCTGGACGACTGCGGCCAGACGTCTGCGTTTGCGAGTGGATCAGTCTGTTATAGTGTGTGCGTGTGTGTGTGCATGTGTGTGTTTGTGTGTGTGTGTGTGCGTGGGGCGTAAACTCTGACCGCAGGGGCACATACAGTAAACATGGCATTCATTAACACAATCTGCTTTCACAATCAACTAGGCCTGAGCTAATTAGTGCGCCAGGCTTACGAAGCAAAGTACCCGCTACTGCTTTTGCTGCTTCTGCAGTTGTGTGCGCGATTACATGCGCGTATGTGTGTATAGCGCAATGTGTTTCTACTATGCTAGTTTTGCACAGCTGGAGGCCTCTTACAGAAGTGGATGTAGAACATGGAGGGTAAATTATATGTGCGAGTGCATGCATTGAGTCACTCTAATTGGCTCTAACAAACACCTAATTTAATTACATCTCTCAAACTTTAACAGCACAGCCACCCAATTAGATTCAGGGGAGGGGAAAAACAACATGAACCCGCTGTTAAAATCGGTTAGTGTTGTTGTCTACTTAAACATGTGGAACCGCCTTATAGGCGCTCTCTCTCTCTCTCTCTCTCTCTCTCTCTCTTTCTCTCTCACTTTCTCCCTTTCTCTTTTTCTCTCCCGCTCTCTTCCTTTCTTGGCCTTTTGAAGAACCAGCGCTCTTGCTGGTTTCAATTCCCTAACCTTTCAGATCACAATATAATGAGGCAAAATGGCTCTCACATGCACTTTATGCCCAGCTGAATCATTTTTCCACAAAACCAATTTAGTCCTGTGATTCAATACGTTTTTTTTTTTTTTTTTTTCCAAAACAAGTGAGTCAAGAGCAAAGATGTTGCGTTGTGTTTTTTTAAACCCCCCCCCCCCCCATACCCCCACCTTTTGGAACCTGTTCTTCAGTTTGACTCCAAAGAACTCTGTACTCTTTGAAAGGATATAAAAAAAAAACAGCAAAAGAAAATGAAAGGAAAGGTAGAGACTTAGCTTGTTAGCTTGACTTGTTTCGTACCAGCTGGAAGTTCGACTTTCATATTGGGTTGTGGTTTCGAGAAAGATTATTATTCCGTTTCATCCAACCAGTTTTAAAAGTGCACTAAAAACAAACAAACAAACAAACAAACAAATAAACAAACAAATAGATAAATAAAATTGAAATTATAAGCAAACATGAGAAACCCTCAGCCTTTTTGAGGTTTCCGTGTAGCTTCGTACCTCGACGAGAAAAATGCTTTTCTGAGCTCTGTGTAACAGTACCTAGCTTCTTTCATCTCTCCTTCTCTCTTTTTTCCCCCCCTATTTTCGTTTTCTCCTCACATCTTTTCCCCATTCACTGTCTCTTCTTTCTTCTCTTTTCCCTAAATCATTCCTTCCTGTTTCTCTTCTCCTTGGAGCATGAAGACGTATCCATTCGTTGTACCCATTACTGGCACGGGGTGCTCTGGTTCTCTATGGGTTCCTCTCAGAACTTCAGGACTTCACAGAGAGAGAAAAACAGGATGTGACTGTTTAATACCACTCGAAACATTTTCATGATCCCAAGAACATTGTTCAGATGTGCTCTTGGACTTGTGTACAAGGCCGTCATTTGAAAAAATCCCCCACTGTAAAGTTGTAAGCAGTCATTTATTACGTTCACATTGGTGACATTTAGTCTAACTGAATCACGCTTTGGTTCTTTTTCAGCAAAACATTTGCCCAAAGTCGTGAAGGCTCTATGGTTGATTATGTGTTACAGCTTTAAGCAGACAGACTAATGCAAGGATAAAAAAAAAAGTTATAAATATGAGGTATATATAAATAGCACAGAAATTCATCTGCTTTTGAGTCAGGCTGGCAGTGGTCTTGGTTGACTTCATAGACGCTGAGATGCTATAAATTCCAAATAACGCACAAAAGTACTGTGTAACTGGCGGGGTAAGGCGCGAAACTGATGGGGGCACACTGTTCTCTAAACTCATTTGAGGTGAGTTTTATGAACAAAGCTGAAAAATATGACTTAAATAATTGTTACAAATGGTAGGAGCTTGCAGTCTGGTCTGGAAAAATGGCAACGTGACAATGGCTTTTGGAATTGAGGAATAATAACACCCAAGGCCAACAACCTTTGGTACCACATCCCCCCCCTCCCCGCCCAACTCCCAACCCCACCCCTCACACCCCCACCCCCTTTAACGAGACACGAAAAAAACAAAACAAAACGAAAAAAAAAAAACAACTTGTGGGTGCGTCAGATATGGACGAAACCGACAACGATGGTTCCATAAACTCATGATTAAACCATAGCTACAGAGGTGGTTTTTTACCAGAGTTTAGTAAAGAACTCTTGGTGGTAGACAAGCCTGGCGTTAGCCAAAGCTGTGGCTTGGGGTACAAACACACACACACACACACACACACACACACACAGGGCATCTGTGACCGCGTCTGACTGAATGATGAAGTGGGTGCGTGCTGGTTTTGACACATTACTCTTAGGTCTCTGTGGCCCTGAGGAACTCCTTCACTCCCTCCTTATTTTCTAAAAAAAAAAAAACGTTACGTGTGAAAAAATGTCCAATTTAGATGGCCCTTGTCAGAAAAGCAAAAAAAAGCAAATAAATAAATCAATAAATTTAAAATAAAATGTAAAAAAAAAAAAAAAAATCTACGTCAAGATTGTGTTAGCGACTATGCAGAATGGCGATATTTTCAGTGGCTCCACTTTGAAACACAAACTTTCATGAATTTTAGGTTTGTTTGTTGAGAATTTGGCAAGTGTTGTTCAGGGAAAAAAAATGGATTTTCCTTGTGAAGACATCAGCGGTCAGACATACGCATGCATGTGTTTTCATAAAATCTGTCATTTTCTTTCCTTTTGGTAATGCATAATATAACAACAATATTGACTTTACACACCAGGGTTTTCTGTTACAGTACCTTATATGGATGTTGATTTGAAGCTCTGAACTCAACAGAGCACAGAGAAAGAGAGTCCGCAGGAGTCAAAATGAACAAACATTGTCCAACTGCAGAGTACAAACTCTGCCCTTAATACAAAATTGGACACCTTTTTCCCCCACCAAATTTCTTTAGTCCTTTTCTGGGATAGAGTTAAGAAATATTGTTCATTATCACATGACATTCAGAATAATCCATCTAAACACACACACACACACACACACACACACGTACACACACACACACACACACACATGCCACAGACCCCCAGATCCCACACACACATCTTGCCTGCAGATGTGCCAATCCCAAAAAGCACTTCAAAGTACCTCCTCTCAGACCTGCGCTGCACTCTGACGCCAACAGTAAAAGTCCCGGACACACTGGGTGGAAAATATTAAAGCTTTCAAATAACAGCCGGGCCGCCACCTTAAAGAGGGAGAAAATATTTTTATTACTCATCCTCAAATGCTGTTGCGGGAAAAAATTGCAACAAAACAGACATCTCTGGGTAGTCATGGAAGAGTCCGTCTAACAGGGGCAGTGGTCTCACAGATTTACACTGCGTCACTCTGTGTTAAATGAAGCTATTGATTTAAGGCAATGAGAGAGAGAGAGAGAGAGACAGACAGACAGACACAGAGAGAGAGAGACAGAGAGAGAGAGAGAGAGAGAGAGAGAGGGATCTTGAGAGCATTATCTGAAACTCATCATGTCTGAGATTAATGAGATGACTTTGTTTCACTTTTCCTCCCTAGTCTCTCTTTCTCTCTTTCTCTCTTTCTCTCTCTCTCTCTCTCTCTCTCTCTCTCTCTCTCTCTCTCTCTGTCTCTCTCTCTCTCTCTGTCTCTCTCTCTTGCCTAATCTGTTTAATGAGATAGCGGGGTAATTTGTTAGTGCTGTCATACACACACTCATAATGTGAATGCTCTGGATAGAGGGGATGACTTACAGCGCATGAAATCTTCATTACTGCTCCATATTTTCCCATGGACATGAAGTGCATTCTCTCTGTCCCACAGAGAATTGCGGAAGAAGGGAGGGTGGGAGGCAACGTGGTGATGTCTTTCCCAATTTGAAGTATTAGGAAAGCAGGGCCTAAAGCTTGTCATTAGAAAGAAAGAAAAAGAGAAAACAATTTTCCCCACAGAAAAAAAAGCCAGAGAAACTTCAGAGCTTTGCTCTGAAGCATCCCTCATTGACCTGTGACTACTCATGTTCTGGTTATTTGTCCTTGCAAAGAGTCCATTGTTTCATTTCATAGTTGCATCCACACGCACACACACACGTACACACACGCACACACACACATATACACAGACACACACACACAAACACACACATACACACACACACACACACACGCATGCACGCACACACACACACACACACACTAAAACACAAAAACACACACACACACACACACACAAACACAAACACACACACAAACAAACACATAAACTGTGTCATTTCATCATTTCATATCATATGATACACACACATAACACTCATTCTGAGATTTTTTTTCCCCCTTTTCTCCTGCCGCTCGCTTCGCTCTAACCTCAGCTGTGCCGTGTGAGAGTGGAGGATTGTGGGATAGCGTATGTGGCGGCTCTCCAGCAGCGTACGATGAATGAGGTGTCAGCTTTTCTTCTTCTCCTGACTGACAGCTCATCAGTCAGACACTCTGTTCTGTTCTCTCTCTCTCTCTCTCTCTCTCTCTCTCTCTTTCTCTCATCTCTCCCACGTCTGTCAAACAGAGCGAAATAAAAAAAAAAAGAACCAAGCTGTTGTGTCACTTCATTAGTAAGGGTGGGGCAGGGTGTTGAGGGTGTGTGGTGTTGTTTCTCATTAGACTCTAAAAGACCCCTATTAAGCTGTCGATGAGAAGGCCCATTTGACATACGGCACTTATTAAAAGAGATTAAACTCGACATAAATTTTCAATGCTGAAGCTACACTGTTTGTTTCTGGGTTTCGGTAAATGAAAATTAAGAAATGTGAGAGGGACTGTGTTAGACTATCTTATTATAAATGATTTAGAACACTCAGAACTAATTTATCAAAACGCAGAAATAATCTTTCGTAATTAATAATAAATCTGAATTAAAACAAGAACGTTTTCATTTGATCATAGCACATATTTCTTTAAAAAGGCAAATTAGATCTTTTTTAAAGCTTTATTGAAATCATACGTAACCACAGAGAGAGAGACACGCTCACGACTGACATCATCCATCAGTGCTCACGGACGGAAAAAAAAAATTCACATAAACTAAAAATATTGGTTATACATAAAATGCCATTAGTACTCGAAGGCAACTGTGTGAATCCAGAGAGAGAGAAAAAAAAATCAACAACCGCAGTTCATATTTGGGATGTACACATTAAAAATCAGATTTAAGAGTTAGATTAGATCATTCTCAGGAAAGAAGAGAACAGTGTTTTTCGGAACTGGGATAGAAACCTTGTTTAAGGCCCTCACAAAGGCTGGGCTCACACATGGTTATACAGGTATGCTCAGTTCCGTTTCTCCCCATGCTGTGAATTTGCAAATGGGATTTATATAACATTTTTATAAATGTGTAATAATGTCCCAGAGGTGTGTTATTAATCCACAATACAAACTCGGTGAACCGTTCTATCAACCAAAGTCACTTCTCACTTCTCACAAAAACCGCAAGGTGCAACATTTAATCGAAATTCTCTTTCCTGGAATTAACCCCAAGAGGAATTATGTTGTTTTTTGTTTTTTTTTTTTCTTTTTTCTTTGGAACACTTATCGCTCTGCTTACAGTTAACTACATGCTTGGTATAGTTTTGTGGAGCATGTCAAATAAACTTCATGTATAAACGTAGAAATCAATAGTAATTGAGTTATCACAAATGTTCCATTATCAGAGTCTGGGCATTCAGATAATGACACACTTGAAGGAAGGCCTATTATGGGTAGTGTAAACTTAGACCTGCTTTTCCAGACTTGGATTAAGACTGAGTCAGGGACAAAATTAATTTTTGAATGGAGAATATCATTTAGGCTAGGATTTGGCTTCATGTATATGCCTGAGAAATCGACCCTGAATGTATTACACTGATCATGTCTGAAAATGATCCTCTAAATATGGACTTGATTAGATCTGGTCTTGATCCTAAGAGGAAATATGGGGAATTCAGGCATGTTTTGTATACATATAAGTTTCGCTAAAATAAAGACAGATGTTTTTACTATTTCTGTTTCCCAAAAATTCGAAAAAGAGCTTAAGCAAAAACACATTTTCTCATGCTCTTATTGAATGTGTGTTCACTGAGCTCTGAAATACCAAATAAATGAAAACGTTTGTAAATGCTAGCCAGTTACGAGGAATGAACATTATCAGGGGCCTGTGGGTGATTGACAGCTCATTGACCACAGCGGTTGCTACGTGCTGGTGGCCGCTAGAACCAAACTGCGAGGTGATTGGCCGCTGAGCGTTGAGTGGACCCTGCTATTTGGACACATGATGTAGGAGCATCAGTTTATTGGCCCAAGTCAATATTTCACTCAGGGAACAACATTGAACTGGAAGACGTACAAACCAAGGGGTGAGGCACAGCTTCTACAGTCAGACTGAATACCAAAACAAATAAAGTTTGGTTTATAGTAATGTCCTTTTGTTAATTAAATCAAATTAATGTTGGCTGATGGTTTGTTATAAAGCAGAGAAAGGTAAGAAAACAGAATCAGAATTAACGCGCGGGCTATGTTACGGACACACCTTCCCTATTCGTGACACACCAAGGAAACCCTGCTGCCACTCGTAAAAACCAACAGCATCTCTCTCTGTGTTGTAAACCATCCACAAAACACTCAGGCAGCACTTTTCCCTAACAGAAAACCACTGTAAATGTTTAATTACAACCATAAAATACATGTAGGTAGTAAATCACACAGAGTGAGTGAAAGAGAGAGAGAGAGAGAGAGAGAGAGAAAGAGAGAAAGAAAGAAGGAGAGAGGTGTGTGGGTGTGTGCATCCATGCCTCTGTGTGTCTATTTGTGTATGTGCATACTTAGAGGGTCTTTATTAGTGACTTTAACGTTTTGAAACAATAGTAATATATACATTGTAATAAACGCTCTGTGCCTTAGCGTTGGCTTTGGTGTGGGTGGCAGAGAGTCGACTGTGCTTTCTTTCTCCTGCAGTAAATGTATTACAGAGACTCACATAAACTATTTTAGGCCCTGAGGCTGATGAAGTGGGAGGAATGGAGAGCTGAATGTGAAGAGCGGTGAAGGTAGAGTCAGAGTGAGGGACTGAAACACAGAGAGAGAGAGAGAGAGAGAGAGAGAGAGAGAGAGAGAGAGAGAGAGAGAATTACACAGACTGAAAGAAGGCCTATTTTCATCCTGCTGATGGTTACACTTCCAAAATTACCAGCAGATGTTCATTAATGAGCTTATAGGAGACTGCTGGGATAAAGCGAGGGAGGAGGAAAGAGAGAAAGAGAGAGAGAGAGAGAGAGTTATTCTGTTGAGGTCTGAGCAGCCTAGCCTGGTTGGCATTCACAGCTCCACACACACACACACACACACACACACACACACACAATACACATCATCATCATCAGCATTTGACTAACCGGTGAATTCTGAGCGGTCAAATGCCAGGCATCTATGGCGACGCCTTTGTTTACACACACATATACACCAGAACCAACAGTCCATGGGACAGAGTAGCTTCAGATGTGGTTCTAATGTTATTTACTTCACCCCAGGACAGGGAACCATCAGCACCAACCCAAATATTGATGAAAGAGACTTTGGCCACTGTTTCACAACACCTCATTTACCGAACAAATTTAGAAGGGTGTTGAATTAAAAAAAACAAAATTACTTACATCCAACATATGTGGTAGATTCCCTTAAAATAAACAAGTGCCTAAAGAAATGAATTGTCATCAGTCAGAAGTTCCGTCAACGGCGTTGATTAGAGTGTACAGAGTGTGTGAGTTCAGTGTGTAATGGTCTGGGACGTTGAGGATTCTGGTTCCCACTGGATCTGGTGTCGGTTGTGGTGGCTGGGGGTGGGGGGGGGGGGGGGGGGATTTGATGAAGACTTGATGGCTTTCATGTTCAATACCGCAGGGATTTTTAACAGTTTTATGTGTCTGCTTGGTTTTGCCCCAAAGTAGATAGTTTGGGTTGTTTTAACACTCCCCCGAGTTCCTCTCCCTACACGTAAGCACACTTATAATTTTTAAATATCAGTATAAAACTCTGTAAAAACACAATTTCGTGCTGTTCGGTGCCATGATCAACAATTGTGAAATCTCCACACTGCATTTTTTTGTGTAGCTATAGATTTTTAATGGTGCTCGTTACTGTGTGAAATTTGATATTGGGACATAGTGATGATAACTATTTAATGAAGCAAAACATAATAGCGAAAAAGATGTAATGTAAAATTAATGCGTGCTACTGAGGTTGGAAAAATTTCTTACACAAATTTGGACAAAACATCACAGAACTTCTGACAGTCAAATTTAAGTCTGTTTTGGTGAAAAATTTTTCCACATCGTGCATTGATGTTAACGTAATCAGTCTCCGCTTCTTTTGAAACCAAATTGTTGCTTTTGCTCTGTCCTCAAAATGAATTTTGGTATACAAGTTTTCTTGATTAACCAGAAAAAGCCAAATAACAAGAGAACTCAATTTGTAACATCTGTTTGAGGTAAAATAGCACCATGCTTCATACCAAACACCCACTCCAACTTAAACTGTGTTTACTTAGGTGTTTTTCATTCATTTTCTTCACATCCTTCATTCTGCATGACAACTCATATAATGACAGGCTAATAGACATTATTACTCATTCGTCAGTGACTCACTCTAACCCTGTGATACTAAAACCTTCAAATCCATTTATGAGAAATTATTAGCGTATGAAGCTATTAACAGAGGAAGAAATTAGGAATAAATCTCCCTACGATACCCATAAATCTGCATTTTATACACATTTATGAGTCCACACTAGCTCAGGTCATTTTGCTCAAACATAACGCGTGTATTAATCGCGGTAAGGACGATATTTGAATGTGATTGGATTATCTCAGGTCAAGTTTCGGGGCTGGCTCACGATGGTTTTTATGATTTAAATTCTCACGTGTCTCCAGCTTTGGCCTTTTCCAGTATTTCACGCTGCCAGTCATGAAATTTACTGCTCCCCTTGTTCAAAACTGAAATTAGCTTTGAGGCTTGTCGGAGTGGGTATGTGTGCAAATTACTCTTTTTATTTGTGTTTTATTTATTCTCTCTCTCTCTCTCTCTCTCTCTCTCTCTCTCTCTCTCTCGTTTAGCGACAGCATACAGATAGAGGCAGTGAGGCTGGCAAAGGAACAGTATTTTCACAAATTAACAAAGGGAGATCAAACACAAACAGTATAAAAACCACAGGACTGTACAAAAACAAAGATCTGATCTGAGTATAGGGACCAATGGAATAACCTTGTGTTTTTGACTGCTTTCACTTACCTCTGATTACAACATTCCACCATTTGTTTCAACGTTGCTTTGATGGCTTTTGTCAAAGATCTAGGTTTGCCTAAGTTTAAAATTAAGTTTACTTTCAAGTATCTGCAAAAAGGAAAGAACATCATGATCACGAAACTACTCTGTAATATTGTTTCCATTCATTCGATTGGAAAGTGGGTTCACCAAGTTCAGTGTGTTCAAGAACATCATGGGTTAGAGTTCAACTAACTTTAATCTAACCTAATAAATCAATGTATAATTATTTTGTTGTCCATAATATCTACCATATCTCTTTCATAGGTATATAAACACTTTTTTTTTTTAAATTAAATTTTGAGCGTTGCTTCTTGGTAGACTGACAGGTTCTCTGTCCCTGGATCATCTCCTCCACCTCTGGGCTCACCACTTCAGCAAGAAAAGCTATTGACTGTTGAATAAGAGGCTTGTATTAAAGGCCTCGCTAAAAGCCTGACCAGTTAGAAAAGTGAGAGTTCTGCAGCTGGCTGTCTGTAAAACAGGGCCTAAACTGCTGCGGGTGATCCAGAGTTTGAGAAGCATTGAGAAGTTCAGCAGATGCTGATGTCTGACAGTGATTTGATTGGAGTCTGGCGGACACGTTGAACTTTTTCCACTTCGGGGAAGATGAGACAAGTAATTAAAAATAAAAAAAAAGAAGAAGAAGACAGAGCACTAGCTTTTTCGAGATAAACAAGTCAGAAATTGATGAGGCGTCAAACTGGATGTGAAGAGAGAAAGAGAGAGAGAGAGAGAGAGAGCGCTCTGATTGAAAGCTGACTGATAGTTTTTCTGAACGGACGGGAGAGAAAGATGTCATTTAGAGTTAGTGTAGTAAACTCAGTACAGATGCTGAGGTCAGAGGTGTAGGACTGAAACCGAAGAACAAAAAACAGAAGCAGATCTGCTCTGTGGAGGGTAGATTAATCTGGAGAAAGAGAGAGAGAGAGAGAGGGAGAGAGAGTGTGGAGCCCAAACCCCAAACATGTGGGCTTTTTAAACAGCCATTAGATCTGGCCTGTATTCCACCCCGATGCGGCAGACAACCCCAACCTCTAATCATCGTCAATTGAACCTCAAACCTTCTCCTGAAAGGTTAGCTTTGCCATTTGGCCATTTGGCCGTTTGTCGTTCGTACCTGCTTCCTGTCTGATTAGAGGGGTTCTTTTTTTTTTTTTTTTTTCGCAGGCGAACATCAGGCCACAGGGACAGGGTGCACTTGTTACAACCGTGATGGCTCCTCCCTCAGTGCCCAGACTTTTCAATCAAACATCACTGACCTCAAGGAAACAATCATTTTACTTGAGATATTTTATTTGAGTTGTTCAAAGACATTGAGGTAAACAAAACAGAATTTCCCCTGTTTCACACTTGATTTAAAAGACATAAGTTTTATTTTGTGAGGCAATTTGTTTTGTTCATGTAATAAATTTCAAAGGTTATTGCGTTTTTACCCAGCTGTCGTTTGAGAAAAACGTGTTGGTTTTGGCTGCAGGGATGTTCGGTCAAATTCTCACACGTCATATTTCATGTTTTTGTTTTTTTTATTTCTTTCTTTTTTTTTTTTTACTTTGACTGAAATACTTCCTCTGAATCACTGGGCCTTCACCATGTTAATGAGAAACATTTTGAACGGAGACTGATATTAGAAAACTGTGTTCAATCCGTCAACGAGGTGTTTGGTGATGTTAAGCACTCTCAAAAGAGACCGTGAGATGTTTCTTCATTCCAAATAAACATAGTATCGGTGCCACATTTAATATGAGTTCCGAGTCTGATAAGTTTGTTGTTATTCAGTGAATGTGTATTCAGGTATGTGTTTGATAAAACGGAATTTATCCTGAATCAGTTTATTTCTCCCCTGTGTCCTATCTGTCTTGTAACATATAATTATGGACCTGAGGTAAACGCTGTGTTTTCTTTTGAACTTTCCCATGTCAGAGAACCAGGAGGTACAAAGGGACTGAGTTGACAGAGTAGTGCTGGATTTTTTTTTTTTTTTTCGGAGCAGGTATGACACCATGCGGATCTGGAAGTGCTTTTTATTCAACATTCCCACATAAACAGATTGGAAAGTCAACACAGAAAGGGATTTATACAGCCTGTGGGCTGTATATGTTACTCACAAACACTTACAGAGAGAAAGAGATCGCTCTATCATCCACTCCCTCTTTCACGTTTGAACTTTTGAACTTCTGCCGTAGTCTCCCTTGCTCTCTCTCTCATTTTCACCCCAAGGGAAGTATGGAAGAACTACCTCCCCCCCCCCCCCCCCCCCCCCCCCCCCGGTGTCCAGGAAGGTCTTGTGTCTAAGAGGTGCTTTCGGTCATCGTTGACCCCAGGGCCTCCCTACACCCATCAGACACACACAGACACATACAGACAGACACACACACACGCACACACACACACACTCGCACACACAGAATGACCGTTGTACTCTGCCCCTACCATCTGGGATCCATGCATCATGTCTGTCTCCCTGTTGGCCCATGCTTCTCCTCTCTGGAGGTGTTTTGCCTTTTAAGTGCACAAATAATTGGCTCCTAGATGGAAAAAAGATGTGGAGGGGTGGCCCTTGGATGAGGAATGAGTGTTCCTGTTTTAGTCGCCTTGAGTGCCCTGTGTAAGCCTATTGACAGACAGACAGACAGACAGATACACACACACACACACATGCACACACACATACATGCACACACACACACCTAGACAGAGAGAGAGAGAGAGAGAGAGAGAGAGAGAGAGAGAGAGAGAAATTTTTCATGGCATCCAACTTATTTAAGTGGGTTCATTAAATTCAGCTGAAGGATGATCAAGAGGCCAAATGCATAATTGGACCT
Organism: Chanos chanos; assembly: GCF_902362185.1. Taxonomy (NCBI): domain Eukaryota; kingdom Metazoa; phylum Chordata; class Actinopteri; order Gonorynchiformes; family Chanidae; genus Chanos; species Chanos chanos. The sequence goes on from NC_044498.1 coordinate 6,724,151, forward strand.
CACTGTGGTGCAGTGAACCCAGGGCCATATAATCATTTGTGTTTGTGGTCACCAGAGACAAGCACTGATTTGAATTATAGCCTGTGACAGGATAAGTGAATGTGAGTGTGTGTATGTATGTGGGGGAGAGAGAGAGAGGGAGAGAGAGAGAGAGAGAGAGAGAGAGAAAGTGAGAGAATATGAGGCATGGCAAATTTTCATTTCCAGAGCAGAGGCCAAAACATCAAACAGTTCTTTTTTATTTTTTGTTGCCAAAGGCAGCGGCCAATTTGTATGAATTAATAGGTGATATTTACTAAGAAGCAATTTTAAAATAACATCCATACTTTATATGGGGTACTAGATGGCGGCAGATTTTTGTTGCTGTTGGCACCTTTGACAACGGCATCAAAAACGGTGGCTCATTTTCAAAAGCTAAGTCATTACACTGGGAGTATGAGAGAAACACACACCTCCTTTCAGTCATGGAAATACAGGGTTAGAGTCTGAAAATTAAACAAAATGTCACTTTTCAGAATACCACCCAGCTATTAAAAGAGCTTTTTTCTTACCTCATGCTCTCATTACATAATACATAAATATTCACAAGGGATTGTGTATTCAGCTCAGTATTTGAGCTATAGAATCTTCTCAAAGTTTTTTATTTTTAAATTGCTTAAAAACTGAGAACATAATGATTTTCTCTCTTCACCATTTCCACTGCTGGCGTACCACGGTCAGGTCTCCACGATCATCTCACCGCAAATAAAGTTTGAATTACTCAAGCAGTGCTACCGAATGACATATACTGACATTAATAAAAGGGAATGAGGTATGATGTTGGAAGACTTCTCTCTGTGATTTTAAAAACTCTTTCCCACCCAATTTGATTTCAGGAAAGGCATGTGAAACTTTGAATACAGTCTATAAAGATGACTGACATTGTGAAGGTCATTCCTTAACTTTTCTTTTTTCTCTTTCAAACTTCTTCACCATCTTTCTTTTTCTTTCCCCCCTTGTTTAACCTTCTCACACTGGTGATAGGGTGTGGAGGGGCAAAGTTCAGCTCGTTCCAGTACCAAGTATTAGACGCACATTAAACCACCCTTTTTCATCAGTGATGTCTGGGAAAAGGCGTGTCATCATCACAGCCATTTGCTGTCAATCATTCATTTTCTGTATAAGGTAAAGGAAGAGAAAGTGATACTGGATTGTTCTCAGTTAACCGTTTGATTGCTCCTCACTAAAGACTTCATCTCAAACATAGAGAGTTAAGATCAAGGGGGGGGGGCGAATGAGATTAAACCATAGGACGTGTAGATACTGATACTGGTCCTTGAGAAGCGCCTCCATCGCCCTTCACAGTTCTTCTGACGGCTGTCCCCCTGCTTAACGGTCACAAAGGTTTCCTACTCAGAGGGGAGTGTTACACGATACGACTGTTTGACATTTGCACGGTCCCTGTAGATTTCACAGTGTTTACCACTGGGCTTGTTCTTTCATTAACCTTTGACCTAGCTATGAGGTGCATAGGGTTGCCTGTACAAAAAAAAAAAAAAAAAAAGTGATTCAGGGAATCAGAAGATGATTGCCACAGGGAAGAGTGGATAAACAAAATTAGACAACAGACTCCAACAGTCCAATCTGTCTTTCCTTTGGGATAATGATAAACGGCATAAACATGTATTTGCACACTCGGTGTGCATTCGCTCAACATGGCCTAATTAGCTCCACCAATTATGCAGTTATGTCACCCGCAACTAGGCAACCCATTCAAAACTATCAGTGAGATCAAGATAACTCATTGATCATTGTTATGGGGTGAGGCAGAATATGGGTGGCTCCCATTAAAGGTTGTTAATGGAGTTCATCCTTTCATGTGATGTATCATCTGTATCAGTCTATCTGTATTAAAAGTTCCTTCAAAGATATCACCTAAAACAGACCTGATGTATCACTTAGGAACAGTGTTTTAATATCCTAATAATGTGGCTTAAGAATAATGACAGGGAAAGATTGATGTTTGTTGGAGACGCCAGTACACACTCGTATTAAAGATCACTTTTTATAGCTTAAATGACCACTCGTTATAGCCTAAATAAATCTCTCATAGTCTCTCCCTCGTTGTTTCATACATAGAAAACATCTGAGAGCTCCCCAAACAACGAAGTTAGCCGTTGTTGCTTTTGCCTTGCACCCAAATTCCTGAGGACTGACAATCTCGATCAAGCTCAAATTCAACAAGGCTACTGTGACAGGCTCAAGGGAATCTACCTGTTACCTCTGCTTTTGAGATGATCACAGTACACCTTAGACGTTATTCATTATTTTTTCATATTGTTCCTGTAAATTACTTTGGGTTCAGATTAAAATAAATCGTGTAGCGTTCCGTGTTTTTACTTTAATTTTCACCATACACACAGGCAAAGTAAAAGGACATTCTCTCTTGGGTCTTAGTTTGGGTCTTGAACGTGGCAGTAACAGTACACAAAGATGGCTGCCTGCTCTGCAAGTTAGGCAGGCTGATTCCTAATTTGTTGAAACTTTGTACAATGCTCGAGCGTTTGATCTTAAACTATAAATGTTTGTTTTGAAAATACGTATAAATATCTTCGGTACTCTCGCTGGTTGTAGAAAATGGCTGCGTGGGTCGGATTTTCAGACGAGGAGCTGCGAAAGATGCAGCACAAAGGTGGAAACTGTAAGTCTCAAACTTTCTGTAGTCGATGTGTTGCGCCGAAGACTGTGATATGTGTCTTAAATTTAAGGAAGCATCTAACTATTGTCTAATTAGACGGACTCAGTGGTAATAACAGTAGTCTGTGTTGTACCTTGTAATCGAAATTAATGATAAATAATGTGTGAATTATATGAGTGATAATTGATTTGAAAAGAAACGTTTTACAGAGAGATAATTAATCAGATTCTAGCGCAACACCAATTTACTTTACTCTCCTCTCAGCGTCAGCTGAAGCCGTTCCTGCCGCACTTGGTCGGGGACGGAAACCCGCTCCTACGAACCGAAGCAGGCAGCAGCTACAGCGGGAGAGAGCGTTGCAGTTAGCCGCTCAGCAGAAGGATGTCAACAGCTCGCTACCACCCGAGCAACAGCTTACAAAACCTCGCGTGGAACCTGTTCCCACCGACTCTGCGCCAAAGCAATCTACCCTAAAACAGCCAGCACCTACTGATGGGAAGGATGGAGATCCGAAACAGAAGGAGCCTCAGCCAGTTAAGCAAGACCCTCAGCCACAGATGGCAGCACCAGAACCTGTGGAAGAGCCACCTGTGGTAGTCAAGGAGCTGGACAAAGAGGAAGTGGAACTGTTAGTAAGTCTAATGTCTGTTGTAGAATAGGTGCAGCAATCAGCACATTTCAGCTAAGCTCAGAATGATAGTCTGAAGCAAGTATCTGGCAGTAAGATTATGAAAATAAATGTTCAGTAGTGCATCTAAGTCAAACCTGTGTGAAGTCTTGCTATGTGAGCAAGTTATATCTTTCTACCAGTTGATGAAATTGAATAGTTAATAGCATTCTTAACCGGAAAAAAAAAACAGTTGATAGATTATTGTGATATGTCATGTTTTCATTCACTGACACTTTGACACTTATAAAGCATCGCTGTTTTTTTTCTGAGGTGGTTTTTTTTGTAAGGACATGTGTGATTCTTGCAGGCGAGAGAAGAATCGTCTGCAGCAGCTCCAGTGGGAACAGCGCATGATGGAAGAGAAGAATAAAAAAAGGAAAGCTCTTCTTGCAAAGACCATCGCTGAAAAGTAAGAGCAGGTCCCATGGACCCCACACTAACTTGTTTTTAAAGTCAGTGTACACTCATAGGTAAAGCCTTGAACTGGCGTTCATACGTGACCTGACGGCCCTGTTCATTATTTTCAGGTCAAAACAGACACAGGCTGAAGCGATGAAGCTGAAGAAGATCCAGAAAGAGCTTCAGGTTCTGGATGATTCTGTGTCCAATGACATTGGTATTCTGAGGAAGCTGATAGAACAAGCCAGTCTGGAATATTCCACTGCATGGTAATTAGAAACCAAAAAAAGTTACTCTTCCTGTTTTCTGAAACATCCCTTAACAGTTAAATTGTTTTTTTGGGTGGGGTGTATGATTTTAACAGTACATTCCTACCTCCAGGCAGTTTAAATACTCACAAGTGTTATTGCCTACGCTAGTGCTACAATTTCTTTGTTTATACACTAATGGGCTATAAATTGGAGGACTTTTATAATCTGCTTCCGCTACAGTAAATGATTTACCTCTGTACAGGCAGATTTCCCCCTGTTGTAAATGCTCGATAGGATCTCACCAGTGTTGCATTTCTTTGCAAATTACTGAGGATTTTTCATGTTTTGTTTTTTGTGTTTTTTTTTGAATCACCAGTAATTGCTCATACAGGTGATTATTCACTTTCATATCTCCCATGCTCAAAATGCTCATGTTTAACTGCTGAGAACACTGCCCTCTACAGCCTCTCTGTGCTATAACCTCTCAAACTCTTTGAGTTGTTCTTTGGCTCCTGTGGACAGACAGACCGGTACAAACTGGACAGACCGGTTCTGTTGTTAGGCTGACCGCACCTCGGGTCGGTTCAGCCTGACATCTGCGTACAGCTTTTGTCAAGTTTGTTTTTGAAGCCTGTCAACTCAGAGATCTTCTCTTTGTGACCTTTCCCATCAGGAAGCGCTTTGAGAAGGCAGAGTCGGAGTACGTGGCAGCTAAGCTAGACCTCCACAGGAAGACGGAGGTGAAAGAGCAGCTGACGGAGCACCTTTGCGCCATCATACAGCAAAACGAACTTCGTAAGGCCATGAAGCTGGAGGAGCTGATGCAGCAATTGGAAGTCCAAGCTGAGGATGGGTCCCCAGAGAGCTCAGGCGCCCAGAACACGGAGGACAGACAAGGGGAGATGGCTACGCAGCCTCCCCAGGAGAACGGCCTTGCATTGGACCCAGGTGGCGGCCCAGACGGGGACGATGTCACCGCAAACGAGGACTGCGCCCCAGCCGAACCAAAGCAAAACCAAGACCAACAGGAAAGTAAAGCACAAAGTGCCCCCACAGAAGAGAAGAGTCAGCCCTCAGTATCTGTGTCATGAGATCTGTTTTACATCTGTGATGACTTCTGAAAGATTTTCATCAGCACTACATCAGGGTTTATGATGATAACCAAACTGTACAATGAACAAATGTAGCTTTATTAAATGGCATCGCAAAGCCTTTCAAAATCACATTGGGCTGGCTGATCGGACAGTTCAGTGCTTTTGAAATGCGCAAACACTCCTTCATTATTACAGACTCGGTATGGAAAAATCAATATCATTTTTCGGGCAGGATGGTTTTGAGATGAAACATCACCCTGCAGCTACTTCTTTAATTCTAGGCAGTCTGGTATAGACTCCATCACTAACTATTTTTCCCTATGCAGACCGTGTTTATGACAACATTAGAAGCATTGCTTTCCCGCAAGGTGACGGTGTGAAATTTTGCTACCGTCCATTGAGAACCATTATGAAAAATTACTATGTTGTTTTTTTTTTACTTCAGAGTAAAGAGAATTCCTTATGAGGGAAAACCCATGTTTAACACTATGTTATTTATTTCACAGAATGAGAACCTTTGGGTATTTCTAAACCATTAAGCCTCAAATGACATCATCGAAATACAACAATCACAGCGAATGTTACTGGTTTAACTGTGCTTTTTAGCATGCCAGTTGTGTCAGTGCGCTGCTAGACCATCGTTGCTTAGACTAAACACACAGCGAGATGAAAGTGAAAATGTTGGAACGACATTTCTGAAATAACTTGGGGCAAATGTAGTTGGATTGGCAACAGCCGTTTTTTAGCATCGAACTCCATATGACGAAGATGAAAGCAACCTTTTGTATTACCCCCCCCTCCTCCTCCTTCCAAAGCCATTTTACAATGGTTAGTGGGAGGGATTCCTGTACATACGAGTGTGCAATATGAACTGTCACTCTTGTTTTTCTGTTCTATGACTTCAAATATGTATTTTTAGTGCAATGTATAAATTGTCTAAAAAAGGAAAATGTTTGGTTTACTTAATCCTTCCCTGTTGTGTACAAACTGGAAGTTGCCGTGTGCTCTCCCAGTGGTAAGATGATATCCACTCATATATTATGGTCCTTCTGCCCTAATGTTTTATGTGAGGATCTCCACTGCGTATTGATGGATTCAGAGCTGTTCTCAATATTTTTTTAGTGTTTTTAAAATTTGAAATACTGTGTGTTTTGAGAAAAAAAAGCGTCTTCCTGAAGTTTATCGTTTCTTCTTTTTCAAAAGAAAGATTGTTTTTATATATTTTGAAATAATGGTGGATGGAAAATGCAAGGAAGCTATGGCTTCATTTGCTCAGCAGTTTCTAAATGTGGTGGGTCTGGTTCAAGTCTGAATTTGTCTTTTAATTTAAACCATTTTGAATATAGCGTCTGTTGTACTGTGGTTTGAGTTTAGTTTATGCAATTAGTACTTTCACATTATAAAGTCATTTTTGTGAAATCTCTTCCTCAGAGCCTGCTTCTGATGAGTTAAAATGTACTAATATTGACGTTTTCTGTCTGATTTACTTATCAGAAACTATATGCTGATAATATATGCTGATTATAATGAAAATGATCAGTCTTTCGGTGGGTTTATTTTGGCAATAAAATATAAACATATGACAAAAAAAATGCATTCATAAGAGAAGCACATGTCAGAGTATAAGAAAATAATGCATTCCTAAAAGAAACGCATCCGTAATATACAGTAATTGGGAGCTGGTTTTCCGGTGTGTCAGTGAAAGTCCGATTTAGTTTTTTTTTCTGGTCGGTAATTGCATTATGTTGCAAATAACCCGATGTCAGCTAATGATTTTGTGTAGGAAATTGCGTAGCGCAGTGAGGATCGTTCGGAAGTTTTCGTGAAAACCACTCCAAAATTTTATAGCGTTTCGGTCACATCTGGATATGTGTAAGAGGGGAGACCGTAAACTCAGCTTTAATTAGTTACAAAGGTCATCGTGCATGTCCTCGAACTGAAGGTGCAAATACATATAAGGTCATTTAAGTTTTGTTATTTATATTAAACGTGGATTTTCTTTCATTTTGTCATGCTGAACAGATGCAGTTAAAAGGAAAATTCTTCGACCATATTTACGAAATACACGTGTTTATTGACTGAATAACACATGAGTAAAACAAAACTGAAATGTAATGATAACCGTTTTCACTCATGTGAACCGTTTTAGGCTAGATCACAGAAAAGAGTCATAAAATAAGGTAACAAGCAAACCTCGGCCAAACTCGAATCGCATCTACATTAATTATGAATAGCATTTCTTGTGTCTGCATACACTCACCAATTTTTTACACTGACGTAACGACTTTGTAATGCCATATATATGGCGACATAATACCGGAACTGAGTTTTTACTCATAAAAAAATAGGCATGACACAAATTGGATATAAATGTAGCAGCGACAGTTCGTCAAATGCAGCGCAAAACCAAACTTCAGAGAGAGCGCTTTCCTAAAGGCGGCAGCTGATTTATGTGCAGTCGGTCCCCCAGACAGGTTGAAAAGGCCCGGTAACCTGAGAGTTCCTGGAAAAAATGGAAAGGGCCGCTTTTACTGAAAATCTCCGCCATCTGGCAAGTCACTGGTTATTGAATTGTGACTTTAATACAGGTTGTATTTGATTGGAATTGGTATAATTTAAGGAGCAAAGAAACCGTGGTAGTCTGTAATGGCTGAGAAATACACACGCAAGTGAAAAGGTCCAGTTTTATCGGATTGGGAGCTTGTTGTTACTGTCAGCTTGCAGCTTAGAACAATACGAATACACACTGGATTTATTTTATCGTCAAACGTGCTTTTTATCGGTTTTTGCCCTGACCTAAAGATGCTTCTCGTTGCACTGAAGCGCTGGGTTCACGCACACGCGGATTTGCTTACTTATACGATATCTCTGTGTGTTAACGAAGACGCATCCTTAAAGTGTAACCAAGGGGACCTTGTGTTCAAAAATAATAATAAAAAAAATCAATAAATAAAAAACAAACAGAGGGCCCCAGTGATCTTCGCCCAGTATTGCAATGTGTGAGAAAGCATATAGGCTTTTAAGGGTACTCCCTGACAGTACAAGCAATAGACCGTCCACTCCAAAGCAATTATCTCCCCGTTCTCTACTCAGGGACGCAATGTAGCCTACTCAGGTAGACGAGAGAGCTAAACAGAGTAACAGGGTTAATGTGACAAATAATACTTATTTTCAGATCGATATAGGCCTATAATGTGTAATTTTAGCGAAGCATAATGCCTAAATGAGCCATAATATAATACAGCGATGAGGGTTATTTTAAGTGGGTTTAACGAAAAGGAAAATTACACCTAAGTGTTTTTGTTTTTGTTTTGTTTTGCTTTGTTTTCGGTTTTAATTGGAGAGTAATCAAACGCATTATCTACCAACACTCAATATACGGGTATAAATTACAGTTAATACCCTGGATGACTCGGTCTCGAAGCACTGTGGGCAATAGGCGCCTTTGTAGCGCAAGCTTATATTAATGACTGACTTAATTTGTCCTCCGCTGATGAGGTCGCTACATTGCTAAGCAGGACGCGGCGCTAGTGCTGTCCACTGACCTCTGGTGCTGATTAGAGTAGAACTGTAGGCCCTGTCCGCTTTTATTTCCCTAATTACGATTAAACAGCGGCACGTGTTGACATTCCACATCCTGTGTGGAAAACCATGTCCGCGCGCGCACACACATAGGCGACGTCCTGATTACAAAGACTATGGAATTCGCTTCAAATGTCATAAGCCTACTACATATATGGTGAGAATATACCGTAAACCGCTGCGCGTTAGATTAAACGTTCGATACATTACCTGTTAGAATTTGATTTTACTGACCAACACTGCCAACTACATAACTTAAATTCGAGGCCTCAGGTAGATCTTAGTTTTTTTCTTTTTTAATTGGTAAGAACGGCCCCTGTCCCTCCCCCTCTCTCATGTCATGTCGTCTCAACACTATTACACAGATTCTCTTAAAGCACCTGTAGCTCTCTCTTTGGATCCTGTCTTGCCGTGAGACACTTAAGATTCAAAATAATAATTACAGAACCATGGACACTTCGAAATATCCATTGTCAGCAATGAGACTGAACGAAAATAGAACATCCCGGGACTTGTTTATTATTGTTATTATTAGTATTTTTCGGTAAATCCTTGAAAATTGTCACGTCAGTTCTTGACGATAACACCTCGTTGAATCGAAATCGAGTTAGATAAGCACCGGAAAGGATGCGTACGATTTACTCTGTAAATTCTGGCACTGGTTTAAATCTCCGCTGGGACCCTTTTTTAACTATGCTACGAGTCTCTGAGAATTCCTTAGTCGTTGCGTCACTGGTATTGTAATTGTCTCAAACAATACCGATACAAATGAAGTCAAATACAGAGCACATAGGTATAGCTAGGGGTTAAACTGTGTGGGTGATTCGTTGTGTGTGTTCATTTTTGATATAGCTCGCGCTTTAAAATGTGTTTTTTTTTAGTTTCCATTTGAAGGTTTCGACAAACTGGCAGACTTCGCCAAAATTCAGCCATGGTAAAGGATGGTTAAAATGTTTCACAGTATTGTAAGGCCAAATAATTTGTATTCTTAATTGATAGATTTTAATAAACTCTTAAGTAGCCGTCGATGAAAGGTTTTTCATCTCTCCCCTACAACTATCAGAAAACGACAGAGGCTATTCCAGGATATTTCACGTATGAAATTTTTTTCACCGACTGTAGAGTATTCTTGATTCTAATCTGAGGCCGTATTTCATTTGTATCATACACACATGTTCAAAAAGCTAAACCAATGAACATTCTAGTTCTTACGTTTTTCATTATGGCATTGCTTGCATTAGATAATTGTGAATGTGTTTGTTTTTTCTGGCCAAACAAAAGAAAAGAAGACACGTCTATTGACTCTTACACGTGTAAATACTTCTAATGTGAGTTAGTCTATGTTTATCTTTTTCTTCGGTTATCAGATACAACGCGTATCGTTGCCATTCTGCATTATCTGAAGTACACATCAAGTCTCGACAACGCCAAACGGTTAAATTATTTATGATTTAGTGTTCCTTCACCATATGTTAATGTTGTCAGTAAACGTGCCAAGTTTTTCACATGTGAAATGAGGACTCTTTGTCCAATCACAGATTCTGCATGTCCTATGAATTTATACACTTTCACACAACCGAAGGTCAGTGCTGCAAACTTTCTCATACCTCGTAAAATGGCAAGTTTGGAACGAGCCTCGACCCCGCTAGCTTGTCTTTAAGAGGCCACGAGCACAGAGGAGGTTTAGCACTGGCATCCACCAGTGCGCGTAGGCAGCAAAGGGAATGTGGAGGGAAAACTAATGATGAAAAAAATCTCCACTCCATCCCAACGGCGGCTTAATTAAATACATGGAAAGAACGAAAGCAGCACATCTGGTTTCAATCCGTTTCCCTTTGATGGCATCAAGTGTTCTTTTCCCAGATCTGGGGTTGGAAGCTACGGGATGTCTGTGGCAGCGAGGAGTCGAGACTCCTGCCATCGTAACACATGGACCCCCGCCCAATCCACTTTTACCTCTTGTCAAGACCCCCACTCAAAACGCACACCACACTGTGGTGCTTGGAGCCTTTTACCAAGTGAGGAATTTATATCAGCTTTAGCGTATTTGTCAGAAACATTTTGTTTACAGCTGAAAAGACTAAACAATTGGAATTATTCGACTGGAATAAAGAATAATGTTTACAGTGTCTTGGGTTTTGACTTTACATGAAGCAGCAATGATCGTCAAATAATTGCTAAAGAAGACATAATCGAATTGGATCTCGATAATTAATGATTGTGATCGTGTCATAATTTGTTTCATGTCACCAGCTTGTTTTTTCACTTATCAAATAACCTCATAGTGGAGGAGAATGTTGACATCGTAACTTTTGACATCTGATGTTAATCTCCTCGTATTCTCCATGTGAAAAACCCTGTCAGTAAATAGTGAATTGGCCCACTGTATTTTGCTCTGCACTAATTTTTCAGGGTAATTTTATACTTAAAGGGAGGTGATCCCAGAGTGCCAAAAAAAGAATGCTTTGCGTTTTCGTATTTCGTATTTGCGTTTTGCAATTACAAAATCAATTACATTATTTGTTTGTTTCTCTCCACATGTCCAGTTCAGAATCTCTCAGATGAAAACATTTTAGCCTGGCTTTGCAATTACACCCATTTTCAAAACTCAAGCAGATTCTTAAGCTGTAGATTGCCAAAGATTTGTAAAAATTGCCTGGATTTGAGTAAGGAGCCGTCGCCAGTCTTTCGACTGGCGGAGATGTTCCTGTGTTCTGGGAAAGGGGAGGGGTACGTTGTGAAGAAGGGGGAGAGAGAGAGAGAGAGAGAGAGGCAGAGCGGTCTGTAAAACGTCAGAAACAGCACAAAGGTTTTGCCACGTAATTATGAGCTCCTATTAGGTCGATCTTCTTTCCCAAGGGTCTATAGTTTTCATTTATTCTCCCACGCGGGCCTCCAGTCCACTGCCAGTTTTGAGCATTTGTTTGAAGTACCACAGAATATGCATGTCTGCCCGAATGTGCGCGCGTGTGTGTATGTGTGTGTGTGGTGATCGGCTCAGAACGTAGGAAAGAGCCAGTTTCAAGTAGGCGGCAGTGTGTCCAGCCTCTTCGCGCATACAGCCAGCCAGCCTTTACTCACATGCGTGCGCATCTGTTAGGCATCAGCACTTTTACAAACCGCGCTCAGTCGCGAGCGTGAGTCAACAAGAAGAACGTTTTCAAGAGCACTTTGGAGGAACCCAACGCGAACACAAACGAGAACTTCAAGGCCACTTAATATTTGTTTTATGGACGCGTGTGGATGGATGCGCGCGATGTGGAAGGGCGCAAGAGTAGAGGAGGAATGAAAACATTTCAGCGCTAGGATCTGTGTAATTGCAATGCGAGGTTCTGAGGGCTGGTAACGAAAGTTTCCCTAAATCGGATTGGAGGCGCTGTTGGTATATACATATTTCTTGTGCGCGTGGAACAATTTGGCTCGCCTACTATTATTGTCCCGTTTTTTCTCCTGTATCCTATTTGCGTCATGACTTCTAGCTATGCACATGTAATGGACAGACAAGCAACGATATCTAGCAGACTGGAGAGTCCGATTACAGCCAATCTGGAAAACCTGCAGGCTAAAAAGAACTTCTCGGTGAGCCACCTGTTGGATCTAGAGGAGGCAGGAGAGATGGTTGGGACCCAGGCAGACGAGAATGTAGGCGAGGCGGGCAGGAGTATGCTGGAGTCCCCTGGCTTGACCAGCGGCAGTGATACCACGCAGCAGGAGAGTAAGTGAGAATGACTATTCTCCCGGGTTGTGTTCACTCGGGAGCACACTTGACATTAACACCCTAACGCAGAATCGGATTGCCATATTAGCGCGTGCACAATCTGTATAACTCGCCTCTGACTTTTAGCTTCTGGAAACATTCTGCAATTAAACCGTTGGATTTGCGACGGGAAATTTTGCGGTACTCTGCTATTAATATGTCTATACACTGCACTAAATTATCGAGTAGATAAATAGTGCTTGTATTTGTTTATTTTCATGGCGAAATATCTTGTGCTGGTTTCGCTAAAATAAATGTGCCTAGGATACATCGAGCCTGCCTGTATAAGGCAGCAACATTTTTTTTTAATTTTCGCGGTTGAAAAAGCTATTAATTTGCCAGTAACTCTTCGATGTCAAAAAATTAAAACCCGTTTAATATACTTGTTAGATTTTATCAATACCATATTGTGAGATTTGAGCGGCAGAGTGGTAACTTGGTCTAGCAAAAGCGTAATATTATATTTTTTTAGCCTACTCGACCGCGACCATGCTATTCCGTAGTTTTTAAAAACCTTGATGTTTTCAGATAGGGTCCCGCGTCTTGAGTGATAAAGTCGGAAGAATCATTTGATGCTAATGAATGCAATTGTTATGCGAAGGTTAAACAGAGAGGATATGGATAAGGGGTGTAGGGATGACGAAGAGGGACGTTTAGACGGTGTAGAAAATCCACGACTCTCTCACTTGTCAAACCATTTCAGTACTCTTAAACAGAATAATTTGTCATAATTACCTGTATCCACAGAACATGCGTCAACGATTATGATATCAAATGGCGAAAATCCATTAGATCTGCTCGTCAGTATAAGTAGTACTTTGGAGATTTCTTTTATGTTGAGAGCGTTAGTGGCGGGGGCACTAGTGAATATCGTCTGAAGTTATCATGTATGTCACTTCATGCAAAATGGTGAGTACGTTTAACTTAAATTAGTGTATTTAACTCTAAAGACTAAGCCCACGAGAGAAAAAAATATATTCTAAAATTAAAATTGTAATATGAAAGTTAGGCTTTGTGAAAGCTGCAGTAACATTTAGCTATTTTATTTCTGTGCATATGACATGTGATCACCAGTCCCATCGTGTCTACCACCATTTCTATCGTCAATTTGCGAAAAAAATAATAGTAAAAATAATAATAATAATAACAAATAAATGAATGTGAGCGAGAAAGAAAAACATACAGATATTTGAAACGAGAATTTGAAAATGAGAGAATGGCTAAGGCCCGAATACTAAAATCGTCAAAGGAGACATGTCAAGCTTTTAATGGCGTTTTTATGCAACGCTTGTCTGCACGAAATTTTGGGATTTGTAGGCTACTATTTGCCAAAGGCAGGAACTAAAGCCTGCTTCTTCATGCCATATGAACCTAATTCCTGATACAGGCCTTTTCAGTTGTAATTGTTAAATATATATATATATATATATATATATATGTCTGAAATACGATAGCCATGATAAAACAACCCTGCATTTTCATGAGTTCATCCTGCTTACCTTTCCTAGCACAATGTTTAGTTTAGTTTAACATTTAGTCTTGTCTTCAAAATGTGACCTGACAGATGGTAGCCTATTTAAACAAGTAATCTTACTGATTCGTATGATACTGAAACTTTCGTCATTTTTAAATGCAATTCATATGCACCTAAGAGAAGTGAAAAAAAAACAACAACAAAATTTGGGTCCGCTCGAGCGTAGCACGTTAATGATGTCAGCTGTTGATTAGAACCTGATAGATAATTAGACATAATTTGACATAATTTTGAGTTATTTTCTTGATAAATGTTCGCCATATGTTTTCTGTGGAGAATTTTAAAATTGAAAACAATAAGTGTTAAACAAGTTGATTTGACATTTGCTCCCATAGGTCCAGCTGAACAACTCCTGATGGCTGAGGTTAGCATTCCCCAGCCCTTGCCTCACAGTCAGAATGAACAGAAATTAATTGGCTTATCCAGTTGACTTTTACGATTAGTGTATGAGGAATGCCGACCAATAAAAATGGAGGCTTTTAACAACCTCTCATATAAAGCCCATCTAATGGGTCTACCGCCCGATCGGCCTCTTTGACACAGCTATTTTGACAATTAGGCCATAGTTTGTGTGAGTGAAGGCAATACTGGGCAAGGTGACTTGTGGAGGTAATAAGTCTCTGTGAAACATAGGTGGAGTGGGGTTCCCAAAAAAGCATTTTGGTGACAGTGAATTGAAGCGCTTCACACGAACAAGAACAGGCCTCCTTTAAGAGCATCACTTGCTTTAGGACTGTGCGTCAAGACCTCGTTTTAATCCGAGCGGAATTAAGGTCAACGCCAGATGTAGGCTATTGTTTAAGATGTTGCCTGGAATCTATTATGGATTTGTGTGAGTGTGATGACGAGGTCAAATGTAGTAGCTGGGCTCCCATCGATTGATAAAGAGTGTCGTACTCAGAAGACTGGCGGTCACTGCCCGTCGCTCTTCTCTATAAAGTCGTCGATAACGGTTTCTGTGAAAAAGTAACATTAATTATTATAAAATTTGACATTAAAAAGAAACAGATGGCAAGACTTAAATATTCACTATACATTAAATACGAGGCAATGACTGATTTTCAAATAAATCTAAAGCCAGGACTGTGTGGCCACGAAGTGCACAGTGGAGGAAAATGTAAAGCGTGAATTTATATTGTATAAAGGCGATTTAAACACAGCACAGCAATTACTGGGCTGAACAAAATAGTACATTGATTATATGAGTGAAATTTTAACATATTTTCAAACTCCATGTAAAAGTATATGTAAGGAAATTTTCCAGTAGGCTACATCCCATTCATTGCAGCGGAGTCCACCGTTTACACACTGTTTATATTCTTTAATTAAATTTAACCTGTTTCTTCACAATAGCCACATATGTAAGATTTTCATATGGTAATTATTTTTTACCGCCAGAGAGTCGAACAGTACGCTGCCATTATTCGATTAAATTAGAGAACTCTCTCACTCTTAACAACAAAGTCTCACATCTTCGCAAAAAATTAACGATATATCTAGACTGCGTCTCGCTGACAAAAACACGTTTTAATAAATGGCTGTTTATTCATTTGGCTGCATTAATGGATTTTTCTAATCCTCAGTGGATCATTTTGCTTGTATTAATGATTTATGTGCTCCTTTGAATTGAACGCAGAAACACTTTTCAGATGTGACAAAATAAGAACCATAAATTTAAATCCATAATCATGTTATCACTTGTCCCGTTTTATTATGCCACTGTAATGATATGCTTTAGCTCTTCATTTGGGTTGCATTTTCTAGATTTACATTTTACCATCCTAGCCAGGTCATTCCCCTAAAAATTGGTTCTTAGTTCACTGGTCTGGTTTAGACCGGTTAAATGGACTGAATAAATGAACAAAGAACATCCTCAGCCTTTGGCGCATCCATTTTGGATTTTGTCAGAACTTCTCTCCTAAATGGGTCAGTCTCTTCAACTATTTATATTTCTCTTCTGAGAGTCTCGAAACGGCTTTAGCTGAAGGTACTGTGTATGGACATGTAGATTTTAGTGTCTGAGGAAAAACCATGGCCTCTGTGAGACAAAATGATCATGAATGAAGCTGTTCAGTGATTAAAAATTTTATTCTGATTGCAGAAAACCGAGTAAAAAAATAACACAGTCAAAGCAGACTTTCTGACACCGATGTTGATATTTTGTGATTTTGAATGATGCTGACAACGGACAGAAGCTATTGAAACACAGTGCGAATTTCAGTCATATCAGCCTGCTGATAGATCGCATTATGGTTTTAAATGAAGACAGCGGGACAGTACTCAGGACAGTTCTGATATGTACTCTGTGTGTGTGTGTGTGTGTGTGTGGACAGATGAGCAGCTGAACTCAGAGGAGAAGAAGAAGAGGAAACAGCGAAGAAATAGGACCACGTTTAACAGCAGCCAGCTGCAGGCTCTGGAGAGGGTGTTTGAGCGGACACACTACCCAGATGCTTTTGTCAGGGAGGACCTGGCACGCAGGGTTAATCTAACCGAAGCCAGAGTACAGGTAGGAGAGCTTCTTCTCAGTCATTTTCAGACCTCATACACCCTGTGCGACTCTCAGAGCACTTAAAAGACTGTCCATGACTTTTATAAACTTTCACGTGCGTCCTTCTAACTGTGAGAAAGCCAGTTTGTTTGTTTCTCTTGAGCGAGCTTATTTTCTCTGAGATGTAGAAATGTGAGCTCTTTTTCATCGCAGTCGATCGATTCTGAGGACAAGTTATATCTTATGTCCTTTTACAGCTAACCATGTGATGATTTTCTGTCAACTGGTGAAGCACATGAATCCAAAAATGATTTAACCGTTTCATTTAAGGGAAATGAATCTTAAAGCGGAAGAGTGTCTTTAGGAAAGCTGTTTTTCAGCTAGTCATGAGATCATAGTATGCCAGTGTGCTGGGCTTTAAGTCAGTGTGCCATTTTCACTGATGCCAACAAAAACCCAGGATTGCAGTTATACGTGAAGTCCCCAAGTTCCATAGAATTTACCCTTGAGTTTTCAATCTTTGAGCCCAGATGTTGAAGGCCAAAGCTTGTCTCCATATGTTGTAATGAGAATGTTTTGCTGAAAGATGGGAATTGCGCCCTTTTATAGATCCAGAAAAAAAGAGAGGAAAAGGGTGAGTGAGTTAGAGAGAGAGAGAGAGAGAGCGAGAGAGCGAGAGAGCAAGAGAGAGAGAGAGTGAGAAAGAAAAAGGAAGAGAAAGAAAGAAAGAAGGAAAGAGAGAAAACACATCTGCGATTAATGTGTCCCAGAGAGCAATGCAGAAATGCTTTGATAAAAGAGACTTTGAGCTCATTCCTTAGGCACTGCGTAACTGGACACTGTGCCTCCAGCGGGCCTGGTGCTCCAACGAGGGCTCGGTGATCTGGGTTCCGCACTCCCACACATTTAATAACCGATTTTTATTTCGCTGAACTGTAGGAACGGTGCTCTGCCTCAGATAGGCTCATGATAATTGGCCCTTCCTAGTCCAACATTATGCCACTCAGAAATAGGAATTGTGGGCGGGTCTAATGTGTTTGTTTTTAAATGAACTGCACCTGAAAGCAATGATACTGACAAAAACAGAAGATAAATAT
This sequence comes from Chanos chanos, assembly GCF_902362185.1. Classification (NCBI taxonomy): domain Eukaryota; kingdom Metazoa; phylum Chordata; class Actinopteri; order Gonorynchiformes; family Chanidae; genus Chanos; species Chanos chanos. The sequence goes on from NC_044498.1 coordinate 6,741,703, forward strand.
TTTTAGTGCCCTCAAATACAAACCCCCAATCTTTACAACCAAATTAGTTTGCGGTTTTCGTAGTTTGTACAAAGTGCTCTCTTACAATCATTTTCCTAAACAGAGACAATATCAATAAACCTTCAAACTGTTTATGGAAAATGACTGTCTTTGTTGACATCATCATTAAATACTAACACTAAAGCCTTACGGTTTTGGGTTTTTTCATTTTCTGTTCCATTCGTCAGGTGTGGTTCCAGAACCGACGGGCAAAGTTTCGACGGAACGAACGCGCCATGCTGGCCAGTAAGAACGCGTCTCTGCTCAAGTCCTACTCAGGAGACGTCACCGCCGTCGAGCAGCCCATCATTCCCCGTCCCGCCCCCCGCCCAAACGACTACCTGTCCTGGGGCAGTGCCTCTCCCTACAGGTACCCCTCCCCCTTTGCCTTTAGCCTTTTCTCCTCTCCCTCCCTCCCCCCCCCCCCACCCGACCTTTACAGACCTTCCCCATCGACCCCCGTACCACGCTCTGTTTTCGTTTCATTTCCTCTCTTCTCTTTGCTTCTGTCTGCCGCTAGTCACTGTGTCTTATTAGCTCAGTACCCGCCTCGCTCTTCTCTTTTTGATGTCCTCGCTAAAGACCTCTTACTTATTTCTAACATTTCAAACCTGTACCGCGGCTGGCATTTCAGTTCCGTAAAATGGGGAGTCAGCTCTTGTCTATCACCTCGGGTTTATTTGTACAGTTTCAGTTTAGTGTGTAAACACTTCTGTTTACATTTTGGCTCAGAAGAGTTTAGATCAGTCTTCATTTTTTTTTTATGATCTATTTTATCCATCTTTTTTTTTTTTTTATGTTCAGAACCAATAAAAACAAATTCTGAGCCTAGGCTCTACGCTGCCGAAAGTCACACTTAGAAACTGAGCGTGGTCATCAGCTAGAACTTTACCTTAGATTTCCAGGCTTTTGTAGAATAGGGGTGAGGATCCTGATTCATTCTTGATGAGGTGATAATCCGAAAACAAACCATACGAAATCCACCCCTGACCCTCACTGACCTTTGGGGCCATTGGATACCTATTAAGAAACAAGGGAGAAAACCTCCACTGGGCAAGATTTTCTGTGACTCTAAGTTACACTGGTTATGATTTACACGATATTCTTCTCTCAAGTGCTGTATAGAATGTCTGACACTATCGCTCTGGCCAAAAGCTCTTTCCCTGCAGTCGAAAATATTTCACAACCGAGAACACCTTCTGGCATGGCTGTGCACATGACCACTGACGATGCCAGTAAATTAGGCACAAATTGCTAATATCTACCCCCAACATCCACATTAGTGCTTAAATGCATTTATTACGCATTAATAAAGTATATATAAAGAATTAATAACCATTTATATATTCTTAAGCTGGTACCCAAGGCCGGAGGGAGGGCCAGTACGAGTGCCACAGAAAATGCTGCCCTCAGAAAGCAAGTACTTTTTTTACTTCACTATGTGGTTCCTTCTGTAACATGTTGCTTTTAAAAACAAAACAAAACAATTTAATTTCATTTGAATAAGCAGTTTTGACATTTTAGATGGAACCAGTGTATGAAATCATTATTTTGAGATTCCTCGTCAAGTTATTGGTGTGTTTACAGTGATGTCGAGTCCGTTAATATATCTGACGTCTGTCTTTCTTTCAATGACTCTTCCGTAGCACCATGGCAACCTACCCACCCACTTGTGCCAACACCACTTCCACCCAGGGAATGAACATGGCCAACAGTATTGCCAACCTGCGACTGAAGGCCAAGGAGTACAGCCTTAACCAAGTGCCCACTGTTAACTGAGCTGAGGGGTGGGAGACCAGAGGAGAGGAAGACGGGTCGATAGGAGGGGAGTTCTCATCGGCACCAGTTGTATGGATCTGACACTGAGGCGATTCCCATAGATACTTTTATCTTTGACAGGGCCACGTTACTATGGGAACAGACAATCACCCCTTTCCTCCCGGAGTTATTGTCCCGCTGAGGGCTCCCCTCTTCCCGAATTTCATCATTTCTGTTTCGACAGAATTTTCCTCCCTTAGAACATTGTCCATATGAACTGATGTGAAGAAACATGCAAGGACCATTTGAAAAGCTTTGGTCCTGAACATCAATTAACCAGGGTCCTCTGAAGAACAACGATACAGACACAATGTCTGGATGCTGTAACTTTTTTTTTTTTTTTTTAAATTTTGCTACTTTTTTCATTTGTCGTGGCTTTTTTTTTTTTTTCTTTTTGATCATTTGGATAAAGTGTAAATTTGAACCATTGCACTATTGTGGTTCACTATTGAAAGTCTGAAACATTGAAACTTGACAAAACAAAAAAAAAAAAAAAAAAAATTTGACATTGAAGCCTTTTTGTCTTTTTGGCTGGACAATCTCATCAATAGACACTGTGGTTTCTCTGGAATTGCCAGTCAACATTCTGCTTTTTCATTTTGAAGGGATAAATACCAAAGCAATGTCTAAAGCTGAATACTGCCTAAATGTCTCACAACCGAGACTTCCTTTTCCATACCGGCTGGGGGAAGGTTATAGCCCCCCCACTCACCCCCACCCCCCCCTTTTTTTTTTTTTTACCCCGCCTCCCCCTCCGCCACCGTTTTATACCACTGTCTTGCAGTTACAAACCTAAAAATGTAATTCATTTAAAAAAAAAAAAGAAAAAAAAAAAAAAACACGGCGTAGTTTGTTTCTTTGTATCATATCTTGTTCTTGTAATAGAAGTTCATATACGTTAAATAAAATGCATCTCAGTTAAGCTGTAACGGTACTAAAATTGTGTTGGAATCTGAAATCAATTCAGTAGACGTTGTTTGAAAACATTTAGACTGGATCACACAGTAAATCAGCAGTGAATCAGTGAATGCTGTTGAACACGATGAATGATTCCATTTTTACTAAAGTGGTGACTATTTCTCAAAACTTCAGATGTATTTCAAAAGCTGTTGCAGGCAACGGTTCAACTATATCATGGCATAAAACATCATATCCGCATGTTTAATTTTACTTTTGTGTAGTTATAACGACACACTTAGAAAGCAAAATTACTTTCAGAATAAATAATGATGGAAAAAAAAAAAGAGCTGTTCCCATAAAAATTCTTTCATTTTGTCTTTGCTGATTTTAATCTTTTAAATGAAAGTGAGTTAGATTTTGATGTAAATAAGCCAAACAGTAATAAAATAGGTTGGCTTGAGGGACAGGAGTTTTGTTTTTTTTTTTGGACGCGATGTGAACACTCTGAAAGGTATTCTGCAGCGCTGTGACATGTCCTTTTACGAAGATGGAATTTAATTTGTAGATGTTCATATCCTCCTTTATTTTGTCAAACGTTCTCTGGAGTGAAGAAATATCATATGAAGTTCAAACCGTTTCAGGCCAAATTTTCTGTCCAGGAAATGCAAGGAATGTGACATTGATCACGCAAAGAAATGTTGGAGATGCCTTATTGTAATGGTTCGGCTCTGAAGAGTTTTGTCATCGTTACAAAAAAAAAAAAAAAGCATGTGGAACTGATTATGTTTCAGAGCTGGAGTCTTTAAATGAATGCACAGTTGAGAGGTATCTGCACCTATTTATTCTTATGCAGGACAATTTTTTTTTCCTCAACGTAACTGAACACGATCGATCCAGCCAATGGAGCTCAGCTTAGCTTTTATGACAGGGAGGGAGATTCCTATCGCAATCTCCGAATTGACTGTAATGGGGCATCTCAGTGGATGACCCTTGTCCCTTGGAGGCAATTTTTTTGCTGGATTTGCGTCGCCTATAACCACACAAGGGCACAGGAACTCATCTCTATCCTTACATAGACTGAGGTGTAGATTACAGACAATGGTATGGTGAGTGCAGCTGTGTTGGAATTTGTTTTTAAAACATGGTCATTTTTATATGAAAATACCTTTCTTTAAGTATCAAAAATGTTAAGGATGTTGACATTTGCATTTCCGATGGTATTAATATCCAACTCTTTGATTTTTTACATACTTTGAACACGCTGACGTACCTGTGAACACCTTGATTTAACGGTTTGTCTGTGCTTGATTTTGAAGACAACTTAGAAGTGTGAGTGTGCGTATAATCTCGGAAAGAGACTTTGGGTATCACGGTAATAATGGAGAGTTATGACATTTATTTACCATCACGCGTTTTGTTTTGTTTTTTTTTTTTATTTTGGCAGCTTGTTGTGCAGTACGTTCCAAACCTGAATGTCACAACAAAGCCTTGTGAATGGATTTGCATGTTTATGTATATATATATATGTACAGGGTCTTTTTTTTTTAATGTAAGATAGTTCTGTCTTTTGTTTGGTTAACCCCAGCGAGTGAAGGTACGTATGTGTGTGTGTGCACATGTGTTTGGGTGTTGTGACAATACATGTGTGGGCGAGTTTACGACGGCGCGTCGCGATCGCATTTAGCGTCCAGCCTCCGTGCAAACTGGACCCGCGCAAGCTCTCCATGCTGCCCGGTTCAAACTGGGCTTCGGGTCTCACCTTTCAAACTGCCGGGGCCTGCTGACCTGAAGTGCTTCCAGATGTGTGGAGGCTGTGACCCCCTCCCGCCCCTCACCCCCCACCCCCCAGCCCCTTGCCCCACCCCAACCCCGGCACCCCAGGCCTGGGGCCCCAGCCCCTCCATCAGTCCTGACAACGTCCCCTCGGACAGGCACATACAGAGCCGCCCTGGAGGATGACATACAAGCACCTCACCCCCTCAGCACCACATCTGGAGTCTATTACAGAGGAGACAGTCAGAGAGAGCAAGAGGGGGGCAGAGTCTGTAAGTGTGCATGTGCTTATGCCTGTGCGTATGTATTATAGAGAGAGAGAGAGGGGTTGAGAGTATGATGTGGTGTATGTATGTATTTTAGAATGTGGCAGAGAGACTTACAGGATACCTAGGTTTGTGTATGTTTCTATGTGAGCGCAGAGAGAAGCTGCGGTTATACTTCTTTTCACTGCAAAACTTAAAGTTCTTTCTTTTATGTTCTTTAACATTACAATACTCTGTTGGTATATTCTGATATAGACAGGAAACCTGTAAAATACCATTGAATGAAAAACTACAAATGAAACTTGTGTATTTCCAACGTCTTCCATAAATCAGCTGTCTCTTTCTTTTAACAGTGCGCCAAAAATAATCACGTTTTTGTGAAACATTTTGGATTTTGTTATATCTCTTTCTTTCTGTCTGATGTTTTCTCATCATACCTCCTTTTTTTTTTTTGGTCCTGTCATTCAGCTGGTTTGCAGTAAGGCACAAATTACTGGAGATGGTTCCCTAATGGATGATCTTAGCTTGAGTTTTGCATGAAAACTATGAAATGTCGCAGTATCCTCTGAATGAAATGCAGGCCAGCTGTTAACAGCGTGTGGTTAGAGTGAACAACCAAAAGAATGTCTTATGTTTTTCTTTGCAACTGCTGAACGTTTCATTTAATGTCTGCTATGGACTGATTACAGATGCAACACTTACATTCACCCTACATTCACCTGTTGTGCTTTAGTGTACCTTTCTTAAAGAAACTCATTTACACATATTTATAATTGCAGTCGAGGAACACGTTCACTAACTTAAGATTACATAGTCAACTTCAGCAAGAGAGATTTATTGACTCAAGAACCTGACCTCACTAGCAGAGAAAGTTGTCCGCCGCTACATGTGGACGAGGACGTCCACACAGCTTTCCACTTTCCTGAACTTACAGTGTTCTTTTCGCAAACTGTAATTTACGATTTTTTTTTTTTTCGCTGTGCTCAAAGAAAGCTAATTATCATGTCATAAACATTTGGATAGCGCTTATTGGCTGTTTGGACGTTCCAGCCACGGATGAATTTGCATTTTCACTTCCTCGAACCCAAAAAAGTCTGCCAGGCAGAGACCAAAACAGCAATTATGGTGGATGACGTGACATTGGTCCCAGCTCGTCATCAGTTTATAATCAGCAACGGATTCACTTTCTTTAAAAAAAAAAAAAAAAAAAATTCCCCTAGCAGCTGAACAATTTGAAGTATTTGCTGTTAAAAAGGATTTCTCTTAACTTATAAGCCCAAGAGAAAGGCATTGGTGTTGGGTACACATGGCTCTGAGCGAAACACATGTGAGCGTTTGCCCGCAATGGTGACAGCTTTTCAACTTGTTTTGAAGTGGAGGAGAAACGTCGAGAGAAAAACACCAGTCTTTTTTTTTTTTTTGTCTCCCCTCCTTGTTTCTCTGTCTATTCCAAATGACTCCGGAGAGCAAAATCCATCTTTTCTTCACTGTGGTTTGCGTCTGCCTTAAAGAAAAAAAAAGAAGTACAAATTGAAGTTTCTGCTGCCCTGGGTTTTTTTTTTTTCATTGTGTCACCATAGGAAGTTGTTGACTGTTTGGTTGACCTAAAGGAGCTTTTAATGATGCTGTGAGTAATATAGGAGAGGAAACAACAGTCCCCCCCCCCCCTCATTATTCAGGTAACATTAAAAACTCTCTTTCACATTTTTACCACAATTTCTCTGGATGTCTACTCTAAATCAGCACATAGATTTAGCTTTTTTTTGTTTGTTTGTTTGTTTTGTTTTTAACAAAAAGTTATGAATATAAATGGATATAAACTTCACGTGTCCATGTCGCATAAGCACTTGGCTCTTGAGCACCATCCTGTGGAATATCGACATGTCTCTCTATGACACAAACAAAGCATCACCACTGACCACAACGCATGTGTTCAGCTTGACTGGGCGGGCTCACGCTTCCATCTTCATTAAAAAAAAAAAAAATGAAATGTTATTAACACTCTATCATGCACATGTGACAGGTCTCCCCAACACTGACTGGTGCTTTCAAATTACACTAAATTCAGTTTGGAGAAGTGATGTTACTGAGGGAACTTTCTCTGGACTGGAACAATGATTTAGACCTTTTAATGACTTGGTGGATTGTGCATCTGAGACTCTTCAGTATATATTTGCACACGCACAAAAAAAAGAACAGAAAAAAACTGATAAATAATGTGTTTATACCTGTGTGTCAAACCTGATTTGGCAGCTGTTCACTGCTACAATGATCGTTCAGTGAGCCTAACAGTGGCAGTACAGTAAGTGGTTTGTATTTAGACTTTGCTCCGCTGTTACTCAACCTCAAGCTAAGACAAACATGAGTGTTGACGCGGACACAATCGGCCATTTGAACGGAGAGACCCGTGACCACAACAGAGAATGAAACAGCGACCTGCATTCACTACCAGTCGAAAAAAGAAATAAGCTTCGCTATCTCTAAGAAAAAAAGAAAAAAAAAAAGAAAAGAAACGGTCATGATTGTTTATACAGCTACTTGATAGGATCTGAGGGCTAGCACTTGTCACCCATTTGCTGATATATTCAAGGAGCGTGGAACAGGCTGTTTGGGTTGACCTTTGTGGTTAAACTATCGCTAATTTAAGCCCGATAACTTCCTGCTCTCATTATTCTTGTAGGCATGGCTGGGATGACAGGGGTCCCACCGGCGCCAAGATGCTGAAGCGGAAACAGCACTCTGACGATGCCCGAATGCAGCATGAAGGTCAACGTCGACGGGCGCAGAAAAAAAAAAAAAAAAAAAAAACTCCCCTTGGTGTCCACTAACACTGCAGGACAACGAAAATAGGCTGTACCATGCGGTTTCCTCTAAGGAGAAACCTCCATTTCAAAGAGAACCCTTGGTAAGATATAAGATCCCAAGGTAAATGTTAGCTTTGTGTGTCTCTCGGGGATCTGAGATGTTCGCTTGGACTTACTTCAATGCTACATCATCAGGGGCCTACGAGAGAAGAGAGGCCCATGGGTGAGGGAATAGTAACTCATTTCCATCATCAATGCAAACGTTTATATTTTTGACTGTTGATGTGCATGGTAAACTGTTTTGTAAGTCTGCTCAAAGTTGTAAATAACCAGTAAAAAGCAGAGGCATCTCTCTGAGGCGAAGAAAGAGAGAGAGAGAAAGAGAGAGAGAGAGAGAGAGAGAGAGAGAGAGAGAGAGGAGGGTGGCGGGGAGAGAGGTAATTACCAGAAGTTGAAAAATTAAATGCAAATTAATGAAAAACAATGAAAAAAATCATTTGTTGGTTTAAACTGGTTACAAGCTCTTGCTGTTTCAAATAACTTTCTTTGAATATAATAATTTGATACATCTCGTGTTGCACTCTAAAGTGTTTTCTTTCAACTTTGCTGAGAGGAAGTGATGTGACAATTAATCTTTATTAAAGCCTTGGTGCATTGTGTCTCCCCCAACCAGCCTAATCTAATGACTTTATGGTCCATGCTCAGATCTGCTTACCAGAGATGCAAATCATCCATTTATTGTAATTTCCTTGGAAAGAACTTGCTCTGTCTCAGTGAAGACAGTTTTCGTTTTCAGAAATCATTTCTCCTTTGTATAGACTTTTGAGAGTTCTGTGTGCAAATGGGGGCCATATTCTAAAATGAATATTACTGTCACATCTTCAGCCAGGTCAAATTCCCCACCAAATGTGCAATTTAGAGATGACGCCTGCCACGGAACAGTCTGCCTTTAATTTGCTGCTCTGGCACACACACTGACACATTGCATGCACAAGGCATATGGGTAGACACACACTAGAGATACACACACATACACACACGCACACACACACACACACATGCATGCATACTCACGGACACATACACGCGCACACACACACACACACACACACATGCGCACGCACACACACACATGCACACACGCACACACGCATACATACACACGCACACATTTACTCGTGCGTGCATGCACACACACACCCACGACACGCACACACACCCACGCACAGACAAACACACACAGGCCATTTTAAGACAAAAATAGGCTCACACACCCTCACACACAGACACATATACACATACAGACAAGCACCCACACACACCCACACACACACACACACACACACACACACACAAACCCGCAGAGCAAGCCGGACTTTCAGGAAGTGGACCCCAAAGTTTATTTTTCTCAATTATCCATTTAGTTTAAGTGGCAGAACCATGATGAGATGCATGCTGAAAGGAAATACTGCTTTTTATCATTATTAAACAAAGGCGTTAAATGTAATACCTGATTAGCTGGCACAAAAATACATTTTCACGATAAGCATCCACAACTGTTTTCTTTCATTTTGATTGGAACAAGGTGAAAATGATTTCCCTTTGACATGGTGGCCTCTCTCATGCTGATAAACTGATATGTTTCTCTCTTGAGCTGAGAGATCAAAGAAGGAGACAAGCCACTTAATGCCCTTTTATGCTCCTTTTCCTTTCAGTTTTGCCATTACAGCATTAACAAAGTTACACATGCCGCATGCTGACACCATTTTATCAAATACACATGTACCAAATAAAGCAGAATTACTCACACTCCCATTCACTTATGTATTTCATTTTGGTAGATACAATTGGTATATTTACACTTACTTGAACATTCAAGTCAACACTAGTGTTTCAGAAAACCCCTTTTTCCCAATCCATGCGCAATACATCACACTTTCACAATACACTTTTATTTTTTTTGTCTTATTACATTGTAACAAGTATACACTATGTTAGTTAACGCTAGAAAAGGCATTATAAAATATTATGAGACAATAGTTATGACACAATAGTAGCTGAGATTAGTTAATGACTGTGCTGTCTTTGTCAGACAAATGGCTTGTTTAATTTATTCTGATTAGATGTTGCAAATTTTATTACTCGTTTTACTGTTTTCCCGTTGTCAAAATATACATCGCGCTAAAGCAAATAACGCATTACGGTCTGACAATTAGCTTTGTTGTTTTATCATGTAGGTTGATTTAAGCGATATAGCACTACAGTTTGTTCTTCTATTAGACTCCGAACTTATTAGTTCACTCAAATGTTGGCATTGTCGTTCTGAAAAAAAAAGAAAAAAAGCTGAAAATGAAGGACACATTTTCATTCATCTTCATTAGTGTAATGATGGACTGTGATCTTAATGAGAATTCAGCAGACCCCCATATAGGTTCTAAATGACTTGTTTGTGTACTGACCAGTTAAATAATCTCATTGAGAGAACTTTGTATTCAGTGCGAATGTGTTTTTTGTACTTATTAAGCAACGGTTTACTAATAAATATACACCTTGTGAAGTGATTTCTGTTCATGTTTTTTTTTTTTTTTTACATTGCTTACTTACATTATATTATACTGAACAGTACCTAAACACCGGTCAAAAGTGACTGTGAACCCAACTGTAAAGTTATCGCTGTACATTCAACATTTTCTTGAACCTTAAAATAGGTTTACTAGATTTTTAAATCTGGAAATATTTTCACGAAATGTAAACATTTGGTTAAAGTATGGGCTCACTCTCTTCCTCCACCAGGTTGTTCACCATCTTTAAGACTTCTTGCAGATGCTGGAGGTGGATGGTTGTAAAAAAGGGGAAATAATAGATTTGGAGCTGATCATTAGACAAAAAATGGCAGAGAGGATAGAATTAGGAGTGCCAGTGGACCTGCGCAGAAATGGAAAAATTGCAGCAGATGGTACGCTAGCTAAAACTCCTGGTCTGCTGTGAAGTTGATTCCAATCATGATCATACAGTATAGCTATATTACGTCCTGAGAGGCAAGTTGAATTTGACAAGCTTATATATTTAATAGTGAAATATTCATTTTAATAAATCATGGATTGGTAAAACATCCTTAATGTGGCCATGGTATTATGGTTATGGTTGTATGCATTGGGTGGATGTCATGCTGAAAGGTGAACCTATATCCCTCATTCAGTTTTCTTACAAAAGCCAGCTGGTTTTCCGTATGGGCTTTCCCCTATTTTGCCCCATTCATTTTCCTCTCTCTCTTGACAAGAGCACTATAGTCCCGGCCAATGTGAAGCATGCCCATAACCTACTGCTTCTGCCGGCATGCTTCTCTGTAAGGCTGGTTTTCTTTGGAATATGTGCTTTATTGAGATTTGCACCAAGAGAAACAGAGAAACACTTTCTTTTAAGTCGAAAAATCCCAGAGCCCCAGAACTTTTTCGCTCCCAACTCTCTCTCTCTCTCTCTCTCTCTCTCTCTCTCTGTGTGTGTGTGTGTTAGAGTGTGTATGTGTGTGTGTATGTGTGTGTGTATGTGTGTGTGTGTGAGAGAGAGAGAGAGAGAGAGAGAGAGAGAGAGTGAGTGAAAGTTTAGGCTTTCTAGTCTTTTTTCCTGAAGTCTTTTATTTTTCTTCTTCATGGCCAGAGTTGCGGGTTATTGCTGTCCACCACTTGCTAACACACTGATTCCAACTTTATTCAAAGTTACCTCAGAGTTACCATCAACTTCTTGGTTGATTTTCTGATCAACAGTCTTTTTGCCTCAGCATATAGTTTGGTGGATCAAGGTTCCAAGAAAAAGGCATAGGTTTATGCTAGCAAAAGAGCTAATTTTCTGATACTTTGACTTTGATGAACAATTACTTTGCATAGCCCATCACTTTTTGCTAGGCCTACAATTTGTGAGTGTGGTATAATTTTTCTAATGGCTACCCAAATTTTGTTCCATAAGAAATGCTCTCGTGGAATAATTGAAAGGCATTCGTTTCTGTTCCATGTTTGTAAGAACAAACTAGAGCCACTTAATCAGTGAATCCTATTGCTGTCTGAGGATTAGCCTAACCGAAGAATTAATGACTGCAAACAAACACAGCAATTACAATCATCAGTGAAAGTGAGAGTGGAGAAAAGACATTGCATCGGAGTCATCTGCTTGCCGGGGGCTGATTCGGCAACGGGGTTAAATGGTATTTTAACGACGGCGTCGTGGCGCACATGTTGCTCAGAGCGCCGAGGCGGTGGAATCCGGTTTCCATTATCGCTAATTAGGAACATTACACTCGGGATTCCGATATGCGTGTGTATTGTATTTACTTTCAAGATTAACAGTATTTCCTGATTCATGCGTCAGAACTTAATCCGGAGACCTGATTAAATTTCAAAGAGTTAATACGTGACTTTTGAAACGTCTTTAATATTTTATGAATTAATTAGGCATATGAACCCGCGTATATTTGTATAAGGACTAAACTCTTTGTATCGGGAACCGAATAAATTCCGACGAACAAATATGCTTTGTAATCGACATATGTAGCGAGGCTTGAAAATCATTGGCTTATAAGAACGTCCTAAAACATTTGAAGCTCAATTTGTTGGTGTCTTTACATTGGCATTGATTTAAAGGCTAGAGGCCTACGTGCAGAAGGCCCAACGTACGCTTGATCCACCTTCATCTGTCACCGAGGGAACGGGAGATAACTAATAATCACCTCTGTGTGCTCAATGGAAAACATTCCTCAGTTCTTTTGAATTTATCATTTTTTTTGTGCATGGATGGTTGGGAATATCGGTTAAATGACTGCCACTGCAGTGTGACATTTTGTTCTCATGGATCGCACACTGTTTCAAGTTTTCCTTAGAAAGGTCATCAGTCTGACGTACTCTCCCCCTGCTCTGAGCTTTTATTGATTTGTCTGTGAGGAATATGTTTTGTTGGGTGCTATAGTATCCGAATTGTATTTTAGGATGGAAAAAGAGTTTTTTCTCTGTATTCAGTTAACCACATTTCTTTCCATGGCAGACTCTCAAACAGGGAAATTCCACAGGGAAGAGTGTAAAAGATTCTGGCTCTGTACTTTTCTCACGACTCGGTTGTTTACAGCGGCATGATCAGCATGACTCAGAGGTGCAATCTTTGTATGTGACACACACACACACACACACACACACACACACACACACACACACACACACACACACACGCACACACACACGCACATACACACACACACACACACACATACACACACACAGACACACACGCACGCACACACACACACACTAACACATACACACACACACACACACACACACACACACACAAAACATCTGGATTTAGGAGACAGTAGTGAGACAACTCTCGGAAGCCAGAACAGAACATCACAAGCAGGCCTGTACTGGATCAACGTCTCGTGTGACTGCCCCATTTAACATTTTTAAATTATGTTAGTTCAATTGTCCTATATGACCATCTCAGTAATAATGACTGGATGATAGGAGAAGATTGGGAGAAACTGTCACACTATTTCAGTCTAACAATGTCTCCTTACTTCTGCACACTTTCCCTCCTATTAAATGACATAAGAGCTGTTTGGCTACATGAACGGCAATATCACTTAGAGGGTGACACCATAATGTTATGTGAGAATGTTTTCTTCCTTTTTTATTTTAGGGCTATTTTAGGCCCAACAGTAACTGTTTTCTCGTTCTTTCAAGCTTTTACTTAGCACTGCCTGATCAGGAGCATGTGCGGTGCTTGTCGTGGGTTTTTCTCTTCACCGGCGTGCCAGCAACAGAGGGTCGATCTGCCAGATCCCTGGGTCTTCACCCGATATGACTTTGCTTCAGATTATCGTTTTGTCCGGGGCTGCATTCATTCGCGTGAGAGAGGACTGATGTAAGACCTTAAAAAAGAGTTTTGGTCTCTTTCTTTGTGCTCACGTGTCTTGTAACTTATCCACCCGCAATTTGAAGAATACTGTGTACATAAAATGGAAATAGTATGTTTTTTTCTCCCGATTTTATGGTCGATTTGTAAATTAGGTTAGCGGTGTAATAAGTAGTCCATCTAAGTTACACTGCACATGTAACTTAATGATTACTCCAATACTAAGTCACTTTCATAGATCTACCTCACTTTCATGGATCTAACTTAATGATTACTCCAATACTAAGCCACTTTCATAGATCTACCTCACTTTCATGGATCTACCCCAGCTGTATTTTTCTCTTTTTTTTTTTTTGGTCTCTTGTTTTCTTTATAAGATTCTTTTACTTATTTATATTGTCTTCCATATAAGATTTTTCTACTTATTTATATATTGTCTTTATTCACACTCGTCTGGTAACGGAGGATTAGCAAAGTAAGAATTTCATTGTACAGCGTAACTGCCTGTTTTGCTGTGCAAACTCTTGAATCTTGAATCTTTTTGTTATTGTGCTGGGAAACAAGTACGTAGTTTCACTTGTTGTTTGTTTTTTTAGATTGTGGTGTTGATGGGCCCTGTATCACTGCGGGTGTAAAGTAGACCCCTGCCCTTTTGTTTTTGCTATGTCAGAGTTAATCCTGGTCGCAGCAAGTTTTCTCAGAGAGCAAAATTACGTTTAACTTCGGTGTGTGTGTATATATATATATATATATATATATATATATATATATGCTTATGAGAGGATGTACCAGTAATGTGATATGTAGTCACAGTCAATAAAGGAAGTGCATGACACACATTACGATCACAGTATGGAGCACAGTGGTCTAAAAACTCAATTCATGGACCTCTGCATGAAACTTCATCTCTATTGGCTTATAACATTTGCTGGCAATAACAGACTAACCAAACCAAATTTCCCCCCCAAAAATCAACAGTCCACATGTTTAGCAGCTGCCTCACTACCACAGTCTGGAAAACGCCGGGGACACCTATTCTATTAAAGAGCCAGTGAGTCATCGGAGTTATTAGAAGACTATGTACCGCATTCAGGGATCACAATAAACAGATGTAGTTGTTTTTACCAGTGCCAGCTTGGTACAAGCCACAGTGATGAATTGTTCTGAACCTTCTGTTTTTGTACTGAGGAGTATCTGAGAACGGTCCGTGAACAATCATTCTCGTTAAAGAGATAATGTCCGTATTATGTCATACAAAAAAAAAAAAGTCCTCATTCTGATTAATTTGTGGCATGCTGTAATATGTTTTATAACCAAAAAATCCTGAAAAGACTTAGAGATGACTTTTTTTTTGTTGTTGTTGTTGTTGTTGCTGGAGGAGTATCATTCGACCAGATGAGGTTTATTTCTCTCTCTCTGCGTGGGGATAGGCCGTGTGTGATCCAGCTCTGCTCTGCCCCGCCGCTCCGAGGGGAACGGGGAGGAATGTGGTGCATTTCCCCTTTTCGTGCGCAGAGCCTGTTCTTTCACTGCCAACCCCGGGGCTCGATACCGCCCCCATATGACGCACGCCCCCTCAGGGGTATTCATGGGAAAGGGAGGATCAATAATTAACTAAACGTTAAAAAAAAAAAAATGGATGTTTTTGGGCTGAGGGGGTGTAATATTAACACAGACATCAAGGAATGGCTGTGGAACCACAGACTGTCAGGAGAGCTTCAAACAAACCCAAAAGCTGTTGAGGGACATGGTGATGATGGGGTTGAGTGGGTGGGTGAATGAGAATGTATGTGTGCAAATGGAAGAGGGAGGGGGGTGTTACCACCCCCCACCCCCACCCCACACACACACACACACACACACACACTCACACTCCTTCATTTGGTGAAAACTGTTTATTTTTAAAGTGTAAGGTCGCTATGCACAATTTTTACCTCGTATACACACAAGTTTGAACGTAGATGAATAACCAAACGTCAGCTAGCTTTGGGGTAACTTTCGAGGTGGTATAATCACCCTGGGAAGTAAGTTGTTTGGTCTCCTTATAAAGATCATTAAATAGTGCGGATATTCTTCAAGGGACTTCTGACAGATTGTTTGCATTCTGCACAATTAGCTGTACACTGACTGGAATATAACCCTATTCACCAGACACTGCAGGCCACGCTTAGTTCAAACTTGCCGTTCTGTGAATGATTGAAACCTTTTCTAGTACTTCTCTCTGTCCCTGCAGGACAACTGGAGAGTCTTTTGTCATATTGTCCTCCTGATCACAAAGCTGTATGGATTTGATGGCAACTTCAGTTTCTTTTTTTTTTTGTCTTATCTTGTCTTGTTGGATCTCGGGTTGCGGGAAATGCGGAGGAGAGATAGTTAAAGAAGAACAAGAAGTGAACGTGTGAGAAAGATCAAGGTCACTAAGATACTTCACCTCTGAGATGCCCAAAAATCTGATGTCAGTGATCAGACCACATGTAACTCTTAGACTAGCGTAACTTGTACATTGTAAAATAGACCCGTTTGTGAATTTTCAAATCTTATACACAAGCTGAAGAGCATAAGAAAAACTTTATTGTCATTGTACTGCTGTGCAAGACAACAACACAACGAAATGAAGATGGCACTCCCTGAATTCAAAACAAAATTAAAAACAGTTAACACAATTAAGAAGTCAAAAAGAGCAGTACTCAAAGTGCAGCCTGATGTGCAAATAAACAAGTAAGCAAGCATGACATATAAGCATATTGCACAGCAGAGAGTTCAGTCAGTGGGGGGAGTGGTATGTATGTATACATATATATATATGTGTGTGTGTGTGTGTGTGTGTGTACATGTGTATGTGTGCGTTTGTGTGTGTGTGTGTACATGTGTATGTGTGCGTTTGTGTGTGTGTGTGTGTTGTAGTGGGTGTGTGGGTGGAGTTTGTGTGTGTGTGCGGGTGGGGGTGGGGGGTGAGGCCATGCTCAACAATTTGACAGCTTTGGGGAAGAAGTCGTTTTTCAGTCTTGTGGTGCAGACGATACAGGACCACATGCTTGTCCTGTATCGTCTGCCAGAGGGGAGTAGTTTGAAGAGGTGATGGGAAGGGTGGGTTGGGTCACAGATGACATTGGGCCTGGTGGATGTCCTCAACTGCCGGCAGCTGTGTCCCAATGATGTTTTGGGCCGTCTTGATGACCCTCTGCAGACGTGTTTTTTCTGCTAGATCCTATACTGAAACATCTACAAACAGTTTCACTGCAATAAATAGATGACTAAAGACTAGAAACTCACCGATAAAATGTTGACCACTCAAATCATTATCTTTCATTTTCCCAAAGAGCTGTGAAAATACATTACATGTTTTGGCCACTAGGTGGCCCACCTAACAGCTTACATCAGGCGAGATGGGAGCTCAAACACATGGGAGCATTCAGGCTGTGTCTGGCAGGTGCCATGCGTTATTTTGGAACCCCCTACGGCACCTGACATCAATTTGTTTGTTTCCATGTTGTTGCAGGTAGTGTTTTAGAGCTTAATCTATTTGTTAAATGAAGTGGAAACCAGTATTTGCATATAATTAGGCTTATCACATTGGGTGGCGTTTGAAAAGTGAACACTGTGTAGCTGCGTTTATGAAGAAAAGCATTTGTCTGTGCTGTTTGTTTAGAGGTGGTTGGGTAGTGTTTTTTTTTCTTTCCTTTTTTGTGAGTGTATGTTGCAGATCAAAACATTTAAGAGTTAAAATGCAGTTGTTTTCCTTTTACCCACTTTTTTTTAAAGTTCTATGATCATAAGTCATGCTCTTTGAGAGAGAGAGAGAGAGAGAGAGAGAGCACACGCTGTAACTTAATTGTAAGTCACTCTTGTAAGCTGCTGCCTCAGTTATGTAACACAATCTCACTCTTTTTCACGAGGACACTCTTAAGTAATTCATGGTTGCTGTCTTTATGGATGTGCAGAGATGGGGAAACAGAAGCTATTTTAGGCCAGGGTGCTTCATCATCAAAGCAGGACCAGAGGTGACCAGGAAGACTCACGCTACACACTACGTTTTCCACAGAAGCTTATGTCGGTAGAAAAGATTTGCAAGACACAAAATCAAATGTTTTAACTGTTAGATCAAGCAGTATTTGACTAGTTCTGTATAGTGTTGCCATTCACATATCCGCTCAGCCAAATAAACAGGGATATATGAATACAC
Organism: Chanos chanos; assembly: GCF_902362185.1. Taxonomy (NCBI): domain Eukaryota; kingdom Metazoa; phylum Chordata; class Actinopteri; order Gonorynchiformes; family Chanidae; genus Chanos; species Chanos chanos. The sequence continues at coordinate 6,759,384 of NC_044498.1, forward strand.
CGAAATTAAAATGTTTTATGCCCACTAACAGCGGTGTTCATTCATTGTCGTGTCTCTGATTCACTTTGTACGGCAAAGTGCACCAACAGCTGACCAACTAACCTACTTACAGTATAGTGATAATTAACGATACAACTATTTACTGTAAATCAATGAAAGAGAAAACAGCCCAGTTCATTGCCAGTGCCCCATTCTGTCTATGTCTTTAAATACTGATGTTATGAAGCCATGCGTGAAAAGCGAGGCAATAAAACAGCAAATCTTACATAGCTGACTTAATAAGAATTTAGCTAATGCTACACCATCTCAAAATATACAACAGGTGCACTGTACCTTATAATGTTTATGAAATTTGTATTGAAAATATGCGTATACAGCAGTTTACCAAACAGTTCTAAGTTATTAGAGAGCAGTTCACTCTAAATTAAATCCCCCCAGTTTTCCCTTGAGTGGTAAGAGTCGAGCTACATCTGTGTCGGATTCCTTTGATCTTGGCGCTCCGACTCAGCTGTGAGCGCGCGTGTAGCTGACGCGTGCGATGTCAGGTTGTCTGCCATGAGTGTATTGGACCGTGGGGGGTTATGACTGTGAACAAGCGACAGTGAACTGAGAGCATCCGTTGTTATAGACGCTGCATTCCACGGACTCTATCAGGATATATTATATATATATAATCTTTTTATGAAATGTGGCATTGTTATTCACGATAGCTTGACAAAAAGAGCTTTAGTTATTCAGGGAGGTCTCGAGATGTACTAATATGGACTGGCATCAGACAGATGAGCGGCACTGGAGAAACGCAGAGAGGTAGCTATCAACAAACCCACACTCATGCAATAATCCACTGTCAAGTAAGATACGTTTGGTATGAAATAACCAATTTATGTGAATGTAATTGAATAGCATTGACTTGAATTTGTTCAAAAATATCTGCTGTCAATACTCAAGAGATAAAATATTCCTTAGTAGGCGCTATGATACTGTACCCCGCGCGCATCCAACAAAGGGGATATTCGTTAATTGTTTTTCGTCTCTCACAGCATCTGAATCGTGATAACGATTTTTGTGAGTCATTGCTGAAGTTCTTTCTGACGCTGCGGTTAATATATTGTGCATTGTCTATGTCAGGAAAGACATCGAATTGCAGTGATCATGGCCGTTTATTACAAAGACAAGCCTTTCAAAAGAATACAAAATATGCGAGCTAAAAGATGCATTTTCTCAGAACGCGAAGTAGTCCGTTCAGCTGTCTCTCTCCGTCGACCGTTGAGGCTTGTTCTATATGAGCTTTTCATTTATTTCTTTATTTTGAGCTAGTTTGTGTTCTAGGGCCGGATTACTAAGAGTGGTAGAAAAATATGTGATGTTTTTAGTTGTCTGTAAAAGTTAAAACCTGTATCTTAAAACCACCATACTTATCCGCAGTGAACATTATCAGAATACAAACGGCGTGAAAGAAATGAGGTGAGCAGTGTTTGTGTAGCTCATGAGCTGGCGGGTCGTATCCTGTACTTTGACCATTAGTGAGGAGCCATCAGCAAACTCAGACAAATCACCAGAGAACATATGAAAATAGGTGACTAGGCTCTTAACCAATATACTCATGCATCAGCTTATTTCCAATAGTGTTGTTCAGTGCTGAAGAGGTCAGAGATTTGATTCCAGGAACTTGACAGGGGAGGATAGAAAGCTACCTATAGACTGATTAAGGTCAACGCTCTGTGGTGCCCCAGAGTGCTAGAGACTGCTGCAGAGGTATGTCACTTGTAAAAACCTGTAAAAATTCTATAAATCCATCTAGATCAATTAAATTAAGTGCCCGTTAGATAAAGACTTGTAAAATGTAAATGGCCTTTCAATAGGTGGTACATAGGTTCTCTCTCTCACTGTCTCTGTCTCTGTCTCTCTCTCTCTCCCTCTTTCTGCTTCTAGAAAGTCCTATGCTCCTTGTTGTATGACATTATAATTAGAGTCAGAATACAGGGTGAAGAATAATGTCACTAAAGGAGTGAATTGTGGCCTCCTCTAGATGTTCAAACACAATTTGTTTCGCTATATCTTTGCTAATGCCACGGTCATATGTCCAAGTGAAAGGAGTGTCTGTGCTGACCATTTACAGGTTCACTGCGATGACCTGATCGGGTTCACCTCAGGTCAGACGGTAAGAAAAAGGCATTTTTAGTTTGAGCTTTGGCAGACGGTACAGTAGGGCTGCACTACAGACTGACTAAAGCCAAAAAGAAGAGGAATGGATGCTTCTCCTAAAGAACAGTAGCATGTCAGCAGGGTACGCTGAATACGTGCAGTTTACTCGAGGTGGTGTCCTCTTTAATCGCTGTATTCTTGGCAACAAATATAAAATCAGTGAAGTTGCTGTCTGTCAGAGCTGATATTAGACCCCCTGTCTTATGAAGGCATAAACATTTATCATGTCAGATACCTGTTATGTGAGCGTGTCAATGTCCAAAGTTAATATCTTTTAGTCGCATCACTCGCTGAAGTGTGATCACGATTGTTTCGCAGTAAAATACAGTATGCTCCTCTAATGGTTGTTGTCATGCTGAATCTGCTTCCAATTGAGCGTTGCTCTCAGAGACAGACACAGACAGCCTCACACACATTGTAGGAGTTAAAGAGCCTCATTAACAGCTTGTAAAAATGTGACAGAGTTAATTAGGGAGTACATCTCCCGCTCACACAATGAAGGACAGGTCCTGTTTCTAATCAGCCTGTCCGTCAACGGCGAGGCCATCGCCTGCGTCTCATTTGACACAGATGGCAACCCAACACAGAGAGACTAAAGCCAGCTTTACAGCCTCTGTAAGATATGTCTGAAATTAGACCATGCTGTGTGTAGGTTGTACAACTCTGAGCTATTCCACCTGTGCTGTGTTGTAATAATGATAGTTAACACCGGCTATTCTTCTTGTGCTGTGATGTAAGAGTAGCTAAAGCTAACTTTAGCTAGCTTAAGAAATGCTATGGCCATTTGGCCTGCTCTATGACAGAACAATAGCTAGTTGGTTAGGAAGGCTACCAAGAATGACAGCAAGGTAATAGATAGTCAAAGCTATTGGTTTTTAGCTGTGATGTAACAGTTGAAATTATGATTAGGTTTGATTCTAGAAGTCTCTGTCATTCAAGGTTCCGTGTTAGTCAGCAGAAGTTTCAGCAGCTGGTTGTAGACAGCTGTTAAAACACAGTGAGCACGGGTGGAGTGAGAGCAAAGTGAAGTCGCCATGGTAATTACAGGGTCATAGTAGCTCCTGGGTTAAACACACTGCTCTTTTTCACAGCTTCTTTGGACTAGATGACTGAAAAAATCCCCAGTCCCTCACGCATATTTTATATGGTTTGAGTTTGGATGGGACGGTTTTCAGTTAGATCATTTCTCAAGGATAGGGCTGATTTGAGTGCATTGCTCTGAAATCTTTTCTGTAGGCTAGGGTAGGTATTTTCCACCTTCTTTCTTGGCCTGAGACACTCCTTGCAGAAAACAAACTATCTCATAGCACATTCTCTTCAAGATGGTGCGTGAGATTTCACAAAGCTGTCTCAGAGAGTGCAGCAGCCTAAATATGGAGCAGAAATATGCCTCAATATAATTCTGTGATCACACACACACGCATACACACACACACACACACACACACGCGCGCGTATTCACACACACGCACGCGCACACACACACACACACACACACAAAAGGGAAATGTTAAAACAACATAGTCAGTGAAAGACAGCAGACTGTGCTTGTGTGGATTACTGGACAGAGTGCAGTGCATGTTGCATAACTTGTTTGGCATTGTGAGCCATTCTGGCTGAATGATATTTTACTCCCTCCCCCAAAGCAGATTTTGCTACAGTATGAAAATGTTTCAGGCCTTGCTTCAAGCAGACAGAAAACTGGTTTAACTTAAGTTCAACAGGTGTGTGTGTGTGTGTGTGTGTGTGTGTGTGTGTGTGTGTCTGTGTGTTGTGTGTGTGTGTGTGTGTTTGTTTGCTCACACAAAAAAATCTCACACTGACCACCTGAAATGGTTACACATTCCCTGAATGTTTTTTCTTTTTTCCTTTCTTTTTTCCCCCAGACTACATGTGGAAACAGAAGAGAGAGGTGTTCTTTGAGAGGTGTCCAGTAGATTTCTGTCTCAGTTTTTTACTGACTGTTGAAAGATACGACTACCGCCACTCCCTAGTTTTTTTTTCTCAGTTTTTCTCAGCTTTCCTCTGAAAATCTTAACTCCCTGAAACACCCCCTGTACTTTAAAAGACTTCCCTTCATATATACTGAAGATGGTGACATCGACTGTTACATCAGCACTGTGTAGTAAAATTCAATCCATAATCCACTCTTTTGGCTTTAATGGAAATGTGATCTGTTAGATTTCTTGTCTCTGTTAGGTGAGTAGCAGCTTTCTGAAACCTGTGTTTTAACCATTGATAAACATGTCTTAGCTTGCACATCTTTCTGAAGTGTCTCTACTGAGTAAAACTCCTCCCCACATCGCCAGGGGCAAACAGCCGATTGACACCCAAATGGATAGTCCTCATGCTTAGACAGGAAGGCCCTGTGTGGCTGTTGGTACATACACTCAGAATCCCGTCTCTGTACCTGGTGGAACAGATCAGTCTTTCAGGGAGTGCCTCATACTCTGGACAAGTGTGTATGTGTGTGTGTGTGTGTGTGCGACTGTGTTTATACCTCCACCTCCAGGCTTTTTGCCACAGAGTAGCGTGTGTGTGTGTGTGTGAGTAGAGTGTGTGTGAAGACATTTGGCTGAGTTTATGCTTTGCCTTGCCACGTCAAATGACTGTTCTGGAGAGGACTGTGACTCCCTGTGTGTTTGTGTGTGTGTGCCTGTGCACGTGTGTGTTAGAGAGTCTTGTGTTTGGACTCCTGAGCAGCCTGGTGCGGGAATGAAGAAATCTTTAGCAGAGGACTGGACTGAGATCAGAAGCTAAGACAGCCCTCTGAATGAGTCAAAGAGAGGATCTTTTTTCCCCTTTTTTCTCCCTTTTTTTTGTTTGTTCTTTTCGCACCCTCCTGCATGTGATTCGGACACAACAAAGATGAGTGGATTTCTGTACCGGGGCAGGTAAGAGTTTTACCAGTGCCAAGGCTAAAAGAAAACAAACAAAGAAACTCTGAGAGGACAGCTTGAGAGAAAACAGAGCTCTTCGTTTTAGCTTTGCTGTGGTTGTGTGTTGCCGAGGTTATGAATTATTTTTGTCTCTCTTCTCTTTGTGTTAAATGAGAATAAAATATGTTCCTCAGTCTCTTGCAGCAATTTTTAAAACTGCTCAGCTGCACTGTGTTTTTTTTTTCCATGGAAAATTGAGAGATAGGAAAGTCAAGAGACTGACTAAATAAGGGTTTTAGGAGAACAATTTTTTATGCTCAGGTATGACTGGATTTATGACTTGAGTTTAACTTTGGAAAACCAGTGATGTTCAACCAAAGAAGAAGTATTCAAATGTAAACGTGCCATACAAGTTGCATAACAAATGACCTCATTTGTTACCGTAGGGTATATTGTTGACAATGTATATTAGTATATTGTAGACAAGTATTGTTGACAGAATCTTTCCTCTTACAAAAATTGACCTTGTTTGTTTAGCCAGTGTAAAGAAAGTCTGAAAGAGTGCTTTTAGTTCCTTACAGGAGGTTCTGTGGTATTTTATGCTGACAGTGTTTGTGGTGGTCTTACCTTCACTGTATTGTTACAACTCGCACAGAACAGGTGGGCCACAGTGGCATGTGTGCGTGTGTGTGTGTGTGTGCGCGCGCGTGTTTCTGATGGGCAGAGCCAAAGACATCCCCTTTACTATGGCCTGTATAGCAGAAGCTTAGTGGGAATGAACGGAAGCTCACAGTGATTGCTCAAGCTTTCCCCAAAAACATACATGCATAGACATTAACACACTTACTCACACCTGAGGGTGTTTCTTGGGACAAGCAGAGACAGCTATACACTCACACCCCGCGTCAGCTGTTGTCGAAGGACCATCTGTTTCTCTCTCTCTCTCTCTCTCTCTCTCTCTCTCTCTCTCTCTCTCTCTCTCTCTTTTCTCTCTTTCTCTCTTTCTCTCTCTCTGAAATAGTCTCTTTGGGCCTGTTGTGCTGTTTGAAAGTAATGGTTCTCAGCTTTAAAACTCTGTTCAGAGTGGTGATGAGTATCATGTAAATGAGCCCATGCTTAAACGACTCTTTGATTGTGTCTGAGTTCAAAGGGAATGGAGCTAATGGTCTCGTCCATCAAGCCTCAGACGTGACAGTCTTATTGTCTCACTGCACTTAACAAGAGAGTGGTAACAGTCCATGTGTCACATATGCTGACCTAATGACTCTCATAGAATTGGTTTTTGGGTGGTCGTGGGGCGCCCAACATTTGTCTGTGATAAAAAGTGTAGTGTAAAGAGTGGGGATAATAAGAAAAAGTATATAAGCAAGCATTTGTTAGAACTCTGACCCTCTCTTTAGAGAGTTGTTGACGATGTGTTTATGACATCTGACATTCTGTCTTTTTTTCTCGTATTTCTCTCATACTACAAGACAAAAAAGCATGTTGTGTTTCACAGTCTCTGTGGTCATATGCTGACCTAGATGTCCCTTTTATTTTCAGAGGGAGACTTGATTTATTTTCATAATCAGTATACATTTTTGATAGCTTCAATGCCAAATACATGTCAAGCATTGCTGTTGTGATAAACGATCCCGGAGGAACAGCAACAGCTTTAAAAAAGAAAAAGGCATCTGTTGATTTATGTGCTTCACACACACACACACACACACATGCACACACAAACTCACACACACACACACACACACACACACACACACACACACACATACTCACACAGACACACACACAGTCACACACACACATACACGCACACACGCACACATATGCATACACATACACGTAAGACAGATATGTTCTGATCTTTCGTAGTGACTGAGTCACTCTATGTGAAGGTGACGTGTGTGTGTGTGTGTGTTGTTTATGAGAAATGATACAGAGTAGAGGAGAGGCAGGGATCCACACAGACTGACGGTGCTTCAGATCACATTTTAGAAGTTTTATTCATGAGTATCATGTAATACTGGTTGATCTGAAGAGACAGGAGAGGAAAGGATGGGATGGGACTGGATAGCACAGGATATGATGGGATAGTGTGGGATATGATAGGATAGTGTAGGATATGACAGGATAGTGTAGGATATGATAGGATAGTATAGGATATGATAGGATAGTGTGGGATACGATAGGATAGTGTAGGATATGATGGGCTAGTGTGGGATATGATAGGATAGTGTAGGATATGACAGGATAGTGTAGGATATGATAGTATAGGATATGATAGGATAGTGTGGGATATGATAGGATAGTGTAGGATATGATAGGATAGTGTAGGATATGAAAGGATAGTAAAGGATATGATAGGATAGTGTAGGATATGACAGGATAATATAGGATATGATAGGATAGTGTGGGATATGATAGGATAGTGTAGCATATGATAGGATAGTATAGGATATGATAGGATAGTGTGGGATATGATAGGATAGTGTGGGATATGATAGGATAGTGTAGGATATGATAGGATAGTATAGGATATGATAGGATAGTATAGGATATGATAGGATAGTATAGGATATGATAGGATAGTGTGGGATATGATAGGATAGTGTGGGATATGATAGGATAGTGTAGGATATGATAGGATAGTATAGGATATGATAGGATAGTGTGGGATATGATAGGATAGTGTAGGATATGATAGGATATGATAGGATAGTGTAGGATATGATAGGATAGTGTGGGATATGATAGGATAGTGTAGGATATGATAGGATAGTGTAGGATATGATAGGATAGTATAGGATATGATAGGATAGTGTGGGATATGATAGGATAGTGTGGGATATGATAGGATAGTGTGAGATATGATAGGATAGTGTGGGATATGATAGGATAGTGTAGGATATGATAGGATAGTGTAGGATATGATAGGATAGTATAGGATATGATAGGATAGTGTAGGATAGGATGCGGTTGGATTTTATTGGCTGATCTGAATAGAACAGGGTGGGTCCGGATGGAATATAATAGAGTAGAACCAGATGGGAGCAAAAAGGATTGGACAGAATCAGATAAGACTGGATAAGGTAAGACAGAGGTGGATAGGATCGAATAAGACGGAAGAGGATATGATGATATGATACATGAATATGTTGTGGTGCAGTGAGATGCGACATGAAACGATATGAATCATTTTGGTCTGTTATGATATTCCATATATTTCTTATCGCACGATACTGTACGATATTATATATGACAATATAGGATATACCATTATGTGAATGATATTATAATGAGACGTGAATGATGCTATAGCAAGTGCCCATTCTCTCTCTCCCCCTGGCTCCTTTGTCTCTGCCCTTTACCCTTCACTCAGCCCTCTGTCTCATGTTGCTGTAGTCCTCCTCTTCTCCCTGAGTATGTGCTGAGCTTTTGCCATTTGAGCTGCCTCCTGGAATCAATTAACGCAATATCAGTCAATTAGGGATATGATTCAGCATTAAATATCAAGGCTTGTCAGGGGTAAGCATGCTCTAGTGAATCCTGAACACACAGTCCGGTTCTCAGTGAATGTATTTACAGGGGTAGTGTTGTTCCATACTCTACAGTTCCATACTACCAGAGTGCAGAGCACTTAAGGCGCTTTCGCACCGAACAGTTCTAGGGTCTAATTCGATAGGAACTACCCCCTGTGGAGCTTCCCCTAGAACTACATTCGTTCTAGGGCTTTTTTTCCGTTTGCTTTCGCACCGCCAGTAGGAACGCTGAAGTGGAGCGTAAAAGTAGGAACGTAAGCCGGCCGACGGTATAGCAGCTAAGAGCTGTTGTTTATGACTAACCAGGATAGCTGCACATTTTGAAGTACAAATTTAATGAGTTTTAAGACCTTTTAAATACCTCCAAAAGGAAAAAAAAGAACCATTACTGCGGCAAAAGAAATCGACAAACTAGACTACAGTATACGCAATGAGTTTTATTGAATTTGAATGACAGAAATATTGATTGCACGTTAGATAACCTATAACTGCCTTCTCATTAACGAAAATAAAACTGTATGGCGATAGACCCAGTCCAATGGAGAAAATAATTTCCCAATGCATTTATGCATTTACCACCGCAGTAGCAGTGAATGGGGCATAGTACTTTTCGGGTGCTAGCATAGCGCTTGTGCGTGACCCTTGCGCGCGGCATCGTGTTTTTTTCCCCCTTTTTCCCCGCCGCAGCCCTAAAATCGTAAGCTGGATAAACACATTCTTATTTTATGTTAAAATGCGGATCACAGCCACACAAGCGGACACACAAGCACCTACCGAAGCGGAGTGTACGCTACCTCTTCAATGTACAAATATACATTGGACGTTGCAAAATGGTCATTGTTGGGGGATATAAAATACCGGTAAAATAAAACATAAAAACTATGTGCCCCCTCCTACAATTCCAGACATTTTGAGACATGAATATCAAAAGCTAAATGAAATACGTTCTAAGACTTTATATTTTGCACGGATCTTTAAAAATGGCGGTTGCAATCATGGTATACCTGCGTCTGGACCAATGGCTGTACACCTACAACACAAGGTTCCTATTGTGCTGCAAAAGTACCTACCCTGGAGTAGGGGCTAAAAAAGCCCCTCAAAACGGCGTTCTTAGAACTAAAATCGTTCTAAGTTCCTGCGGTGCGAACACGCCAAAAAGGGGGTACTTTCTCCAACAGTTCTAAGAACTATGAAAAGTTCCTCCGGTGCGAAAGCGCCTTTAGAGAACACCAGTCAATACGATCTCACAGTGTCTGACAAAAGGCCTGGTCTAGCATGGCCACTGTTATTTTCCACAGACATGATTAATATGGAAAGACTATGAAAAAAATGCAGTAATGATTATTTTGTAATGATGTTGTCAGGATTATGTAATGTTGGGTCACTAACTCCCATTCTCTGTGTTTCAGAAACAGTGGTAGGAAGAAAGAGGACAGGCCCAAAAGCATGAGTCACATGGCTGGTAAGTGTACCCAGGCTGTCGCCCGGAACTCACTAACTAATGCCGTTATGTTTATCTGTCTTTACCAGCTTTTTTTCCTTTTAAACTTTTGCTCTGCCTCTCTTTACCATGTACTCTTTCCACTCCCTTCATTTTAATGTGCTTCCCTCTCTTTAGCACGGGTGACAATGGTCTGTTTATTTTCAATTGGTTGTGTAATCAGTGAAGTCTCACTGAGGTCTCAAACGTCTCTGTTACTTCGATGTTACTTTTCTCTCTGTCGTTCCCACCCTCCTGGATTTCTAATGGCCACTGCTCCTATTTATTCTCTCTCTCTTTCTCTCTCTCTCTCTCTCTCTCTCTCTTTCTCTCTCTCTCTCTCTCTCTCTCTCTCCCTCTCTCTCTGTCTTTCTCTCTTTCTCTCTCTCTCTGTCTTTCTCTCTCCCTCACTCTCTCTCTCTCTCTCTCTCTCTTGGATATTCAGCAAAATGTTTTGTTCTCGCCAGTCTCCAGCTGTTTCATATTTACTTAGACACCCCCTCCTCACCACCCATCTCTCTGTTTCTCTGTCTTCCTCTCCACAGTTCTCTGAAACTTGGGTGATGGTATTTCACACCACTGTAAGATAGATCTCTAGCACCAAGCCTTCCAGGACTCACGCTGCCTTTTTCTCTCTCACTCTTTCCCTTCCTTCCTTACCCTTTCTCTAAGTTCCTACTGTTCTACAGACTTTTCTTTCCACATTTTCTTTATTTGAAGTGTGTCCTTCATTTCATCCAATAAGTTTTTATCATGTAATTGCTAATAAATCATTATATGTCCAATTGTTCATGTCATTCTAAATTAGAGCATAAATGCAAATTTCAGAAAATGCTCACTGTCGAACTTCAGTACACCCAGACATTCCATTCCACTTTTCTTGCAACATTCGTGTGTGTGTGTGTGTTGTGCAATGTTTTTTGCATCATCTACCAAACTGCATTTATTCTCCAGGCGTACATCCAGTAAATACCACCTGTGTGTTTAATGAAAAAGGCTATCAGTATGGCATAGCAAGACAAAGCTGGAGTTTTAAAGAACTGTCAAAAGTCTGTGTTATGCCAAAGACTTTGTGACTTCTTCTCTTACACGTATTAGAATTATTAGTGGTATACTTCATATGAATGTGAGTGTGAGTGAGGGTGTGTGTGTGTGTGTGATTTAAGTTCCTATGGCGTTGCATGGACCAAATGTCCCCATGAGTATATAAATATCTCCTCAAGGACCCGAGTCAGAACTTTTGTTTTAACAATAACATGTTACTGTTATTATTAAAACATGGCTACGAAAATATGTCATTGGTTATGGTTTCTGTTACTTTTAGGTTATTAATCTTTAGCTACAGGAAGTCCCCATTTGGACATAAAGGAAAATGTATGTGCCTTTGTGTGTTTGTGTGTGTGTGTGTGTGTGTGTGTATGTTTGTATATTTCTGTGTAAATGCTTGCATGCTAATGGGTGCATTAGACTGTGTTTTAAGTATAAGAGATTCTCTCGGAGAGCAACAGTACCATAACAATATCAGAACAACCCCCACAAACAATTACAATTGAATATTAACTGTTTATCTGTTTGGTAAATATTTTTTTCAGATTTCTCAAGTGATGAGACAGAGAAAGGGCCTCCCCTACACACGCACAGCATGAGAGAGTTTGAACAGGTAGGTGTTTGTCTGTTTTTTTCTCTCCCCAGTAAAGCAGTCTTTCGCATAAGTCTATGTAAAACATTCAAAACATCTTGATGTGCTTGAGGGTTTGTTCTCAAAGCCAGAAATCGTTAAATCACATCCTGACATATTTAAATCATCAAAGTGAACAGAGAAACCCCTGTGCTTGCCTTAACGTGAGATGTGTGCTTCAAATGGGGATACTGTTTGCATGTTTTTAATGTGTGTGCAGAGGGAGAATTTAAAAAAAAAAACACGTGTTGACAGCGGTAACAGTACTTTCCAGAACCTTGTCGAGTTCAACACCATTCATATTTCCAGTATGTTGAAGTGCTATAAGGTTGTAATCAACCCTGCTGTGCTCCTGCTTCATACAGACCTGTTATCAATCTAACGCACACACAAACACGTACACATGCACGCACACATGAAAACATGCAAACACACACACCCACGAACGCACACACACACACACACACACACACACACACACACACACACGCTTTTGGACTACACAAGTCACAGCTTTATGTGTGTGTCTGTATGTGTATGTGTTTGCACATGTGTGTCCTTGCATGTGTGTGTTTGTGTGTATGTGTGTGGGTGTGTGTGTGTGTGTCATTGTTTGTGACTCCTATAAAATACACTTGAGCAGGAACCTGTAGGGTCTGGTATGTGTGTGTTTGTGTGTGTGTGTGAGTGTGTGTGTGTGTGAGAGAGAAAGTGCTCTGTCTGCATGTGAAATGCTTTCTGGGAAAAGAGCCAATCCATTATGGTTATGATATAACTTTACTGTTGCTCCTTCCAATTACCACAGACCTCTGTTAGAGACTGGAGAATGGGGGGCTTTAATGGGGTGTGTTTGGTTGGGTGGTGGGATGGTGGGATGCAGAGGTGGTTGGGTGGGGATTTTTTTTTTTAAGGCAGATGTGTGGAGACTATCAAATAGCTCTAATGTGAATGCAATGAAGAGACGTTGTGTTATATTCTGCATCTGTCTGATTAGAGAGACCAAATCCAAACAGGTTGGCCTCTATTTGCTCGGAATTGATTTAATAAGAGCAACATCTCATTTTAATTTTAAATGATCTTTTCTGTTCGGTTAACATTTACATAGATTTGCATATTCAAACTTGGTTTAACGTAAGTCCCTGTGACTTGTCCCATCTTGTTACTGAGTGCATTTGTTCTGAAAAATACATCAGATTTTCACCACAGATTTGCATTCAGATGGTAATGGAATCGTACGACCTCAGAGGTGTCACGCTTTCTTTAGCAATTTGTCTTCTGCAAGTAAGGGCAGAAATTTCTCATGGCCGTATACATCAGTGATCATAGACAATCAAACATCTTTGAGTGAGTGAGACCGTTTCTTTGCTGGGTTAAAGTAGGAAAATCTAATTAAAGTTGAAGCACATCTATAGTAGCACATTCAGTCCTCTGCATTCCACGTTCCATGCATCTGTCAGTTTAAGGAGTCAATCTTTTCACCACCACCTCCGTGAAACACGAACCTGCCAAACTAGCATTTGTAACTGTCAAACAATTCTGTGGCATGTGATTGGGTGGTAAGATGAGGGAGGGCAAAAAAACTTAAGTCAAAATACACTTTCCAAATAGTGCTCATTGCAAAGTTTGAGAAATTGAAAGCATATGGTCTACTTTGAAAGTAAATTCGGATAGACCGCAAAAAACACTTAAATTGATATAAAGAGAGGGTCTGCATATAATGTAGGCCATTAAAACCTCGGGACAAATTACAATTGCTAATCTGTTATTTTGCCCTCATTATGAAGGTTTGGCACAAGTTGCCATTTTTTGACGGTTTGTGTTGAGAAATGATCGTTTCTCTGTACTGTGTCCTGGCTTTGGGCTGTTCCAAAACTAGACACCAAATTCCAGAGAGATAGACTGACACAGAGAGAGAGAGAGAGAGAGAGAGAGAGAACCCGAGATGGAGATAGAGAAGACTGCAGTATGTGCTACAGTTACAGAGCTTCACGTTTGCGTCTCACTCTTTTTCGTTGTGTTATTCCGTTTGAAAATAGGTCAGAATTTTCCGCATCAAGTACAGCGCGTGCCTCTGAGCGTTTTTGCATTTTTTTTTTTCTGCGCGCTCCCCTCCTCTGTTACTGAAAACAGAACAGAGGAACACCCCATTCAAAGACGTGGGGGTGACCAACATGTCAATTCATTACCGTTTAAACCCATTCATTACCATGGAGGAGGAGAAGAAGTACAGACCATGTTTTTGTTTGGTTTGTCCAGAACGTCTTCCTGAAAGAGCGTTTTTGTCCTTGTGAGGCTAAGTGGAGATGCCCGGGCGAGGTTCAGTCTCTGAGGATGTCGTGGTTCAGTGCTTGTGTGGAGCCAGTGTGCCCGTGGCGTCTGCTGGACTGTAGCTCTATTCTGCCGCAGCGAATGTCTCATCCGCCTAGCCCCCTATCAGTACGGCCAGCTAGAGCATAACAGTTAACATGTGGCCTGTTCTATAGAGGAACCTCCGCTGAGCTCTACATATGGAAATCTCTCTTTTACTCTTTTCTCCCTGTCTTTTTTCCCTCCCTTTCTCTTTCTCTTTCTTCTGCCTCGCTCAAATTCGCTTGGATCGGTACGTTATTATTCTCTGACATGAGAGGGATACTTGATACCGTTAGTCTAAATTGCTTTCGTTTCCAATAATGCAGAGGCTCGGAAAAGAAGGGAGAGAGAGGGGGCACAAGGGAAGAGAAGGATGGAAGAGAAAAATAAGGGTGTGGGGGGGGGGGGACTTTGGCTCTTGTTGTGGTTCAGGGTTTGATGTCTGAAGATGAGTACAGCAGAACTTGGGGTCTCCTGTTACCAGACAGCGCACAACTTGTCACTTATGCCTCCTGCTGGTAGACAAGCCTGTAATCTCTCTATCTTTACCTCTCTCTTTCTCTCTCTCTCTCTTTGTCTTTTTTTTCTCTCTCTCTCTGTTGTGATCTCTCTCTCTGTTGTGTTCTCTCTCTCTGTCTCTTTCTCGCTTTCTCTTTCATTCTGTTTCTCTATCCATACATCTCTTTCTCTCTCAGTGGACCAGACTCTATAATTGCAGCCAGAGCCCCACAGTAAATCTGTGGCCTTCATCAGAGGGTCAGAGTCCGTCTGTTGAGTAAATCAGAGAGACAGTCATGGCTGATAATGATAATATAGTGTTGGCTTTAATATGGTCTCTTGTCGTCCATGGGACAAACTCACTTATCTGTGTATTTTTTTTTTCCCCGTTGACAATTTCCTGCTTACACAAGTGCATACCCTCACCTCCCAACATTACAGTCATATGTTTCGGGTTGTTTAGCTATCTACAGATCTGCAGTTCTGACAAATAGGGGGATGACCTAGAAAATCAGAAAATCACGTTGTTTGCAATGATCAGACACCCTCCCCTCCCCTCTCCAACAAAAAGTCATAATGTGAAAATGATTAAAGCCCAAAGGTATGCTGGTTAGCTCATAACAAAATATTGTTGGGGATGTTGTTTTTGATATGTTTTTTTTTTTTTTTCCTGTTCTGGACCTCATTCATTTGCACTAGATGTTTTCAGGCACCTGCCCTACATATGTTATTTTTTAATGAGAATAATGGTTATTTAAAGGCTCATGAAACACGTGCAAGGTATGAAACGTCTCTGTCATCCTTGCCATCCTAGGTTCTGACCTATTTACCTCAAAATAGCCTTTTAATGCTTTAGTCCTTTGCATTTTAATGTTTGTATCATAAACATTTTCAATGTTTGCATCAGAAACAAACAGAACTCTTTTTTTTGAGGTCACTTTGACACTGCAGATAGTTTCCCTAATGTTAATAAAAGATGGCCAGGTCAGAGCACGAGTGCTTCAAGTGACTTTGGCTATGAAATAACAGAGAAGGAACCATCTGTGGCTGTCTGTGATTTTATTCTCTCAGGTTCAACACTGATGGCCCTGGCAGAAATCTGATGTGTTCCAGCTGAAAGCATATTGTGTGTGTGTGTGTGTGTGTGTGGGTGTGTGTGAATGAGTGTGGATTTTTTTAGCAGTTTTTTAAATTAATAATCTGTGGTCTTTCGTTTATTTCAGTATTTTTATTACTCCCTGAGACTCCAGGAATGATCGCAAAAAAAAAAAATCTTGAAGTCAAGATGGGGGAAAAACATATTTTTTTTATGAATTGCCATGCTACTCAGTGGCTCAGCTAATTCTGCAATTACTGTATAATAACGCAAGCCTTTTTTTCCCTAAGGTCAGGCAACCTACAAACCGAGTGTACTCAGTAAATCTTGTGTTTCGTTAGCCAAATTGCACAGCGAAGCCAGATAATGGCTCAGAAACATTTAAATTTTCGTATTTAACGAGACCTCAGATGATGAATGAACTGTGGTCGAATTCCTGAGTGACAGAATGATGGTGCAAGTCTTTTTTTTCCCCTCATTTAAAACAGCTTTAAATCATGAAGCCGGCTGTTCATAATTAAATGTAACCTGTCTCTCTTGTGTGCCAGGACATCACTAACTCACTCTTAAAAGAGGTCTTACTACCACAGGCTCACTGCAGGCTAGGCAACCTGGGAAATATATTGATGTGCAACCAGTGCAACAGATAACATGTAAACACACAGGAATAACGGAGAGAACAAGACTTGATTTTGCTTTTAATGTAGCTAGGGAGAAAAAAAACTGTAAAAGAAGTGGGGCTTAGGAGTTATTGTTTTGTATGAACGAGTTAAAATCATCTGAGTCAGACATGTGTGTGCAACATGCCCCCAAGGTTGGAGCGTTCTCTCTCTCTCTCTCTCTCTCTTTCTCGCTCTCTCTCTCTTGCTCTCGCTCTCTCTCTCCCTCTCTCTCTCTCTTTCGCTCTCGCTCTCGCTCTCTCTCTCTCTCTCTCTCTCTCTCTCTCTCTCTCTCTCTCTCTCCTCCTAACACATTCCACTGAATCTGATTCTCATGCCAAACACAGAAAAGGCGGGGATGAAAAAAATGAAAGAGAGATGGGGGAAAAAAAAAAAATTAATTATACTTGGTATGCCGTTAATTTGTGTTGTCATCCATTTCCTAAATGAGCGGTTCCTGGGCATGTGTTGTTGGGAGTGCTTTTGTAATAATGGATGGCTGTGCTGGAGCTGAGCAGGTGCTGCTCTGAGAGACACAATGTGTGTATGTGTGTGTGTTTGTATGTATGTATGTGTGTGTGTGATTTTTTTGGGGGGGGGGTGGCACTTTGTCTGTTAGCTAGTGCTTGTATTGTAATGTGCCAAGCCATCCACAGATCTTGTTTGTAGTTGTGATGGCTGAGGTTAGGGTAAGGGGGCTAGGGAATGCATTATGTCAGTGAGTGTCCTCACAAAGATAAAAGTACAAGTGTGTGTGTGTGTGTGTGTGAATTTTTTTTGGATGGGTGACACTTTGTTTGTTAGCTAGTGCTGGTATTGTAATGTGCCAAGCGATCCATAAATCATATCAGTAGTTTCAGAAACAGTTAAGATTACAAAAAAAACAGAATGATTCCATCTCTGTCTTCACTCTTCTCTCACAGTTTCTTCATCTCTGGGCTTTAGACCGTGACGATGTTTTTTTTTTATTTCTCTGAAATGACCTCATGCAGCCTCGTGTTTGGTGGAGTGTCTCCTGCCCGCCTGTGTTGTTTTGGGTTGGGCAGGATCATGATCAAGTGGGTTTACATTGAAATGTTGATGTTCAGGATGTGCCAGGACTTGTTCCGGAATGTTCATTAAGTTTGGGTTAGGCACATATTTTGTCGCAGATTTCTCTTTTTTTTGCGAACTCTTCTGCTCCCTGCCAGAGTGTTTTGCCCTACTCCTATCTGTAACGGGTTTGCTCTACCTTTTCGAGTTTGGTAATAGGCACCGATTAGGATTCGACTGGAGACATGTGTGTTCCAGGCGTCCTTTAGTAGCGTGAGATTGTGTTTTGAAATCTCATCCTCGGTCTTGTGATCATGACTGCTCTCTGGCCGGGCCTGTTTTCGGGAAAAGCGGTAATCCGATTTTTGAAAACATCCTCGGCGTCAGGTTTAAGGAGAAGTTAACTCTTTTTGACATATCGGATCCTTCTAACACTTACCTGGGCACTCATCTATATTTCAGTGGGTTTTGGTACCGATAAATCACTCGAGCTTCCAACGTTTTGAAAATTTCATTGAAACTCTCCTTTTCTGTAATGACCTGAAATTCTGTCAGAATTACGCAGATTTACCGTGCCATTAATGTTGGAGGATGTTTCAACTATGAAGTCCTAAATTAATATTTTTTAGACTTTAGAGAGGTGCAAAAGTGCTGTTTGCAGGCATTAAAAGGTCCGGTGTGGTAGGCCTATGTAAACTAGCTTATTCAGTTCTCACCTATCATCATAGGACGTCGCACCAGGCAGTGATGCTTACCGTTGGTTTTTAAGTCAGGATATAAATTTAGCTCTCTCTGTGAGCCTTCAAAAATCATGCTATAATCAGCTCAGTGAATTTCTAAAGAATAAAATATCACAGTGTACGGTAAAAAATAAAGAAAATCACGTTGACAATTTCATCACCAAATGGTAACCGTTATAACGTCCCAAATGTGAGAAGGAGTGAACTTCCCCTTTAATGGACTTACTCGAGAGCCCCATTCCCCTGTGAAAATATTTTCACTGCCTATGAAACACAAGAACTGAACCATCAAACCCCTCGTTAAATCATACTAAGCCCGATAAAGGATGCCGTAGTGCGAGGGAATGGGGCTATTGTCTGGCTATAACGGCAGGTATCTTTACTGCTGGAACGGTGGGCAGCGGGAGAGCAGTTAGGATGGTCTAGCAGTGTTTGTAAATACCGCTTCAATTATCGGTAATGTGCCGCTAATGGGAACCAGACAGGCGCTTATTTAATTTGTCAAGAGGGTAAAATGAAGAAAACCGTAACACCGCTTTTCCCTCAAGCACCAGAATTTACGTTTTTTAATGCCAAGACATTTGTATTGTTTTTGTTGGTATTTAATAAAAACCATAACCGAGCATTAAGGCAAGTTTGCTGTCCAATCACTTTTCAGTTGGAACGCCGCATTGTTGGAAAAGAATGTTCGAGAATTCCAGATAAAAGCAGAGGGACTTCATCAAATAAAATGAAGACTCTTATTTCCAGTGGAAAAATATTTATGGTCTAAAATTTTAATTAAATAAACTCAGGAATGACCTTTATCGTAATACCATGAATATTACGTGTGTGTGTATTTTTAATTAAATATGTAAATTATAGTTGATATAGAGTGTGTTTATCATATTTTCCTGGCTCTGATTTTTGGGCCATCAGAGAAGGGACATTACTCTATTAGTCAGGGAGGGAGAGCGATATTAACTAAAGTCAGTTTTTTGTTCATCTCAAAGGTTATATAAATAGGCTTTACACAGAGCAAAGTCCAAGCCATGAATCACTCCGTTCACAAAGAGACATATGAGTTGAAATGTCTCCCTGTTCACCTTAATACTGGTTCAGTTTCGCAATACCATGAAGAAAATAGAAGCGTAGAGAATGTGAATGTAACAAAGACAGGAAAGCAGCGTATGCTGTCTGGCCTTTAGAGAATCATTTTAAAGTCTTATGTCTTAGAGCGGAAAGCCACAGAAAGATCCAGAAGTAGTGGTTCACTGTAATTTCTGGTGTCAGAGTTCCTGTACAATGCACCCAACAGAACCAAGGTCTCCAGGGTTTAGCTGTAATTATACGTAATGAAATTAATGGCTCAGACCCCCTCTGCTGAAAAACATCTGCAGGCATTGTCGCTCTGCACAGCACAGCAGACTACTTCAAACTGAGGCATGGAGCTTCATAACGACACTGGACATTTGTGTGTGTGTGTATGTGTCTGTTTGTTGGTGAGTGTGTGTTTATATGTTTGTGTGTGTGTGTGTGTGTGAGAGAGAGAGAGAGAGATAGAGAGAGAGAGAGAGAGAGAGGGAAGGGGGGGAGGGAGAGAAAGTGAGAGAGAGAGACATGACATATACTGTGCGGCCCACTGTAGCCAGTGCTCTTGACAAAACGCTATGGGTCAATGCTCTGATAATTGCCTTAAGGCAATGCAGTAAAACACTGTAGGTCTATTTGCCACAATGATAGACACATACGCGCGCACACACTCACACACACTCCCATGCACACACATACACACACATACACACACACACACACACACACACACGGTGTAAGCACGTGTGTCTGATACACAAAAACTTCTGTGCTTGAGAACATTATTTATCAAACGCTGTGCAAGCCTTGATTTTTCGGATGGACACTTGGTAACAGCTCACTGATTAAAATCCTCACTCATTCACATGTTGCTGTGCTGCCCCCCTGTGGGGGCATCAAGCATCACCCTGCACTCACTTATATTAGAGCACTGCTCTTTTCCTGCCCATTCATGCTGTGGGACCTGCTCCAGTGCTTTAGCAGGCTTATCTATAGCCTTTTCCAACATGAAGTGAATGCTGGTATTGAAACACGTCGAGTGGCCAATGGCACAGTCCATCTGACACCACTAGCACAGCTGTCAATCATTCATCCCATGATCCCTAATAAATGAGCCCTGAAGAGAACCTCAGGATGCTGGAACAACCTCATCAAAAGCAGACGATAAGGCAGACGATGTAATTGTATTTCTTTGCTTACGAGAGCGGATTTGTGGAGAGTCATTGTGTAGCGGTAACCTCTCAGGCATTTTCCTGGTAACTTTTGGGATCAGCAGACCATCCAGATGGTACACGAAGCTCTGCGGTGTCCCTTTTTTTTTCATCTGGGCTTTTCTTCTTCAGTGCCTCCTGCCACGGGCACTTCCTCTGAACAAATAATAACCCCCTTTGTTTCTACTCATTGTTTGCTTAGAAACCACTTCACCCATTGGGGCAAAGATGCACATCAGCATCAGGCATTTGGCACAGAGAGAGAGAGAGAGAGAGAGAGAGAGAAAGAGAGAGATTAAAGAAAGAGCTGCAGAACTGAAAACCGTGTGTGTGTGTGTACGTATGTGTGTGTGTTTGTGTGTGTGTGTGTGTTTGTGTGCACATGAGAGAGAAGAGAGAGAGAGAAGAGAGAAAGAAAGAGGGGATTGTGTTACAGGGCTCTGAAGGACAAAAGCAGTCGTCATTGCAAGGGTTCATGGTAGTTGGCAGTTGGTTTTTTGGTACTGGGTGAATTTGATCCCATAATTTAGACCCACCATAAACACACTGAATTAAAGGCAGATTTGGCCTTTGAAGTGGAGCTTGAGAAAGCACTACCCTTCTCTGCCTCCTCCAAACACAGTGCTGCATGCAACATGTAATGCATATGCCTACGAGTTCCTGTTCACTGTGTTTGTTCTGGAAAAATGCTTAGCTCCAGTCATCTAACCTTTTGGCTCATTATACACTGCACTGACTACGGTTCTTAGACTGACATATCCAAAAATATATCTAAAATTGTCTATGTGTGTGTGTATGTGTGTGTGTGTATGTGTGTGTGTATGTGTGTGTGAGTGTGTGTGTGTGTGTGTGTGTGTTATGGTGTTTAATATTGGATGACGCATCATTTGAGCATTATAATACCCTCTGCCATCATTGCGGCAAATAGGCCAGTATTAAATGAAATCTGTGAGTGTATATAACCCATACGTTTAAGCATCTAAACACTTTCAGGGTTAAGCGAACACTCTCGGAGTTAATTTAACACTGCTCTGTTTGCTCTCACTCTCTTTCTGTGTGTGAGACAATCTAGCATTGAGGGCAGAGTTAAGGTGTTACAACACTGTTTGTCATAGAGGAAATATATGTCCTTCACTTTCCCTTACGGAGATATAGCACTGTCACGTCTCTGTGCATTTAGAGTGAAGTGCGTTTCTCCACCCCCCACATCATTAGGGGCTCCATTAGCTGATACACACACACTCACACACACACACTTACACACAAACACACGCACACAAACACACGCACACACACTTATCCGCCCTCATTTTTCCGTTCCACTCTTCTCACAGGGGACAATGAGGTCACTTCCTGGCTGGCAGACAGACAGGAGTAACACCTCTGAATAAGTTCTGGAGAAGAGTCAGAGAGAAAGAGTGAGAAAGCTCAAGAGTGAGAGGGAGGGATTGGTGGAAAGTTGGAGCAGTATGAGAAAAGCTCCAACTCCTTAGATGTTACACCCAGAGCAGTCACACCTTGGCCATAATGCAGAACCACCTCTTGCTCTCTCTCTCTCTCTCTCTCTCTCTCTCTCTCGCTCTCTCTCTCTCTCTCCCCTGCTGTCTTATGTATAGGTCCAACCTGTTCCCAAGTCTTACGACATGATACTTGTTATAGAAATTTCTCCACCATTAGCTTCATGTGTTTAACCACAGGCTTATATTTATGTCAAACGCTGATGTGAGGTATTACACAGACAGGTCTGGGGCTCATGCTGCGTTGACGGATGAAGGGAAGACGTGGAAGACACTAAGACAAGAGTTCTTTCAGCCGTCTGTCGATGATGAAGTGACCGCGGCCCTCTCTGAAGGCTCCGTTGCGTAGACTGCGGAGCATAAGTCCTTTATAAAACCCCATTATCATTTCTCATGACTCTCAGCGCTGAGACCAGATGTGCAGATAATGCATTGGCTTTTATGAGAGGCTGTGCTGCATGGGGAGAGAGGTGATGTACGACGCTTTTCCTGTGCTGATAAGCGC
The DNA here is from genome assembly GCF_902362185.1 of Chanos chanos. Taxonomy (NCBI): domain Eukaryota; kingdom Metazoa; phylum Chordata; class Actinopteri; order Gonorynchiformes; family Chanidae; genus Chanos; species Chanos chanos. The sequence goes on from NC_044498.1 coordinate 6,781,843, forward strand.
AATTTGGATACTGATGGTCTTACTGCTGGAAGGCATGTAGAGAGGAGAATGAAAAAGAGAGAGGGAGAGAGAGAGGGAGAGAGAGAGTGGAAAAGAGGAAGAGAGAAGCTAAAATATTGAGAGAGCGAGAGAAACAGAGAAATAGAGAGAGAAAGAGAGAGAGAGAGAGAGAGAGAAGGAGAGAGAAGGAGAGAAAGAGAGGCGATTAAAGACCTGAAGACTGAGTCAGAGAGAAGGAGCTGAAAAAAGGAGCTGAAGGAGAAAGAGGAGGGGAAAAAAATGGAGAAATTCTTTGTAAAGATGAAAAATTTGTGTGGGAGGGATAAATGTGTCATGCTTGTGTGTAATTGAATAAAGGAGAGAGGCAGCAAACCAAAGACAGATTAAGAGGGAAAGCCTCTGGCATGAGGATTTGCTGTGTGCTAGTCCACCCTCCTCTCCGGCTCTGCTCTGGCTTTGTTGTGGCCTGCCGACAGAAGCCGAGAACACCTCAGAGCCAAAGCCCGTGGTCTCTCTCAGTGGGAGTATCGCCCCGCCGCGCCGATCTGAGCTCCGGCGCAGGGACTATCCGTCACACACTCTGCCCAGGGAAAGGCTCACTTCCGGGAGTAAAATATCACAGGCCAGCAGGGGCAGGGGAAACCTGGGTCGGAGGACTAGGTCCCAGAGCCAAGAAGTCTCTAGTCTGGTGTTCGGTTGCACCTTCGATAACTCATTCGTCCAGTGAAAAAGAAGCGGTTTGGGATACTTAGGTTGCGCCAGGTCCAGATACGCATTTTTCAAGAGCGTTTGATATGAAACAAGTCCGGAGTTACGGCTCTAGGGCGGTGCTTGACCGATTCATGCTGACAGTTCTCATCAGCAGATGACTAAGATTTTCTATAAACGTCTCGCAGGCAAGGAGATGGATTTGTTTTGTTGCGATAACCAGATTCATTTATTCACTCATTATAAGAGAAACATATTAAGTCATGTTAAGCTGTTTGTAGAATTTAGTGTAAACTTGAGGTGCTGACTCTCTGTGTGGTATAAATAATCAAACTCTGTAAAGACTTAAAAAAAAAAAATTCAACTGATTTGGTTGATAGCCTCAAAAAAACTTTACAGCTAATTGTCTTTGAGGAAAAAAAGAAAACATAATACAAATTCAGGGACTTGTTTGTACACTTAAAATTTAGATACGTAATTTTTCCATGTCAAATGCTTTTTAACCTGTCCTAACTAAAGAGAGGTTTTTGGTGAATTGGAGTTATCCTAACCTGTCCTGACTATAGAGAGGTTTTTGGCGAATTAGAGTTATCCTAACCTGTCCCAACTAAAGAGAGGTTTTTGGTGAATTGGAGTTATCCTAACCTGTCCTGACTATAGAGAGGTTTTTGGCGAATTAGAGTTATCCTAACCTGTCCCAACTAAAGAGAGGTTTTTGGTGAATTGGAGTTATCCTAACCTGTCCTGACTACAGAGAGGTTTTTGGCGAATTACAGTTATCCTAACCAGTCCTAACTAAAGAGAGATTATGGGTGAATTGGAGTTATCCTAACCTGTCCTGACTACAGAGAGGTTTTTGGTGAATTGGATTTATCCTAACCTGTCCTGACTACAGAGAGGTTTTTGGCGAATTAGAGTTATCCTAACCTGTCCTAACTAAAGAGAGATTTTTGGTGAATTGGAGTTATCCTAACCTGTCCTGACTACAGAGAGGTTTTTGGTGAATTGGAGTTATCCTAACCTGTCCTGACTACAGAGAGGTTTTTGGCGAATTAGTTATCCTAACCTGTCCTAACTAAAGACAGGTTTTCGGTGAGTTTGAATATCTTTTAAGATGTGCTCACGTCTGGGTATGAACACACATCACCGCAGACGTTTCATCCTTGTTTTTAAAACGTTTGTGTTTTAGAGGTCTGCCGACTTGTTTTTACGGCTTGTTTTTATTTGGCAACATTAATCCCAAAACAAGGGTGTCTCAGTTCCTGTAGGAGCCGTGGCTGTAACTGAAACCTGCAGCGCCGCTGGGCTGGTTAGCCTTAGCGTGTGACCTCGGCTTTTCTCTACACACATTCAGCCTGTAGTCACCATAGGAACTTAGGGTGTGGGGTACTGAGTCAGACGCTGTTTTTCTGCTTATACAGGGTAGTGTGTGTGTGTGTGTGTGTGTGTGTGTGTGTGAGTGAGAGTGCAGAGAGGTTGGCACACTGTTTGGAAAAGCTCTCCCCCCAACTCTCAATCTCTCTATAAGACGCTGACAGGAAGGCTGAGGGCCCAGAACTGAGCCCTGTTACGCACCCACACACACACATACACACACACACACACTACTGGCACCTACCCTGCCACCACATCTGCTAATGATTTACCTGAGAGAGAGAGAACTTGGGGTGGAGGGGAGGGTAGGAGAGAGAGAGAGAGAGAGAGAGCGAGAGAGAGTTAGATGGATTTTCAAAATATTGGTAGAAGAACAAAGAAGAGAGTGAGATACAGTGACAGAAAGATGAACGGAAAATGAATTAAAAGAACAAAAGACGAATATGACAAAGGAGGGGTGTGTGTGTGTGTGTGTGTGTGCGTGTGTGCAAATGCAAACCGTTCCATCCCCAGCACCCCCTTGTATTCCTCTCCTGTTACCATGGCAACGGTCTCAGGCAGGAGGCCCCCGGGGAGGAAGAGCTGGAACTCGCCGGGTTCTAAATGAGCATGAATTATCCCGAAATCCCCTTTAATCATTTGAAACAAGTCAGCCGACACCGCAAACACGATATTCTTTATCGTGTACTTGTACCCCTCGATCTTGAGACAGCGTAAACGGATCAGACTGTGCTTATGTGGAGAGTGAGGAGATGTGGTGACCTTCAGACTGATCAGATGGAACTGTGCTCGCTGAAACTCAGGTTCAATCTGGAGTGACACTGTTGATTTAATGCCCGATTTAATGTTCTTGTAAACGAGTCGCAAAAACACAGAGGTCTCCCTTCCTCTAGCCGATGGTTCGTAAGCTGAGGTTGATTTTGACATTTCAGTGTGTGCCAAGTCATAATAATTATAACATTGGAATATTTTGAAATAAACAGACCTCACTCCCAAAAAAAAGAGAATATTTTATAGGACCCATAAAATGTTGTTTAGTGTAATTACTTGTAAATTTGTTTTGAATTGAAACATGAAGTAAAACACTGTGGTATTTTTTTATATTGTATCAGTATGTTAAATATGTTTTTGGTCCACCTTCATGCATGTCAACATCCTAACCGAAAAAAAGCCTTTTATTCAAATCCCTCAAATTCAACAAACCCCCTGCAGCTTCAACTGGACAACTTTCAGCTGCTTGGTTTCTCCTGGCGTCTAGAGTCCGGCATACCACTTCAGTTGGAGAGGTGTTTTTTTCACCATTGTCTCCAGTAATGAACATAGTTCAAACAAGAAGCATGTCCTCATCCAATCAGAACGTTGTACCCCAATGAGACTACTAGCGCTGACAAATCATAAAACATGATTTAGTAAACTGTTATGACTTCCTTTGACGACAGTAGTCATGGGAACATAACAAGAGTACAGGAAAGGGATAAAGAAAGGACAGAGACGGGACAAGGACAATGCATGCGAAAAACGTCATTGTTGGAAAAAGTGGACACGAGTTGGCGCCGGTCGAGATGTGGTTTCTTCGGGGTTTGGTTACGCAGCTGTCTTGGTGTAACTTGAAGCAATTGTAACATATACAGGCAGAGAAATTCAAGAAATATAAAGCGGCCAGATTCAGTATTAAATTTGGAAGCCTGGAAAATGTTCAGATGTGTACTTTTTTCCTGCAATTCCATGCAGGCGTCAGAAGGTACAATTATGAGCGGTTTTGGCTTGGGAACTGGCTTTAGTAATAGAGTTATTCACTTTCCCGACTAAGGAATGGTTTTCGTTGGGTGTTTTGGCTGTGTTTTGTCCTGTGCTCCAGGCAGTGTCATCCATGATGAACTGCAGTGTAGTCCAAGGGCTTTGTGACTAATCAGTGTCTATATTTAAGTCCAGCACTTAGTCTAGCATAGAGAACGCAACTCTCACTCAGCTGCCTGTGCCTTTAGTGATGTTTGACTTTTCAGGTTTTGCTAACCATGGCTCCTCACAATTAGTCAATGTTTGACTGGTTAGTCTTTGATCTAGCAGCTGATCCTGGCCTAGCATTGTCTTGGTCTCCTGTGAGAGCACATGCCAGTACAGGAGCAAGTGAAGCAGATCTTAGAGCAGTCATTAAAGACGCAGAAGATGCAAAATGTGTGTGTGTGCGTGTGTGTGTGTGCGTGTGCGTGCGCGTGAGCTATACAGAGGCCGACTGTCTGAGAATTCCTACTGTCAGGCCCAGCATTCTTAAACCAGCTCTGCAAAGACAGAGTCCAGACATCGATGCGTCTCTTTATGAACAAATAAAACTCTCGTTTTCTTTTCCCGCTGTGGAAAACCTCAAGTCCCTCAGCCCGGAGATCCCTCACTGACAGACAGAGGACCGTAATCACGGTCAGGAGCCGGCAGAACGACAGAGCCGAACAGAGAGAGGGAGAGAGAGAGAGAGAGAGAGAGAGAGAGAGAGGGGAAAGCAATGACATACAGAGCAGAAGGGTATTTATTTAATCAGGCCTGTATGGAGGTTTCTCTTGGGACTCTCTTGGATGATTGAATCCAGACAGTCAGTTACACACACACGCACACGCACACACACACACACACACACACCACATCAAACAGGAAAGGTTAATTTCATTCATGAATTCAGAGCGGTCGGGGAAAAAAAATAGTGAGACCCTGTAAATGAGACTTTTGTTTTTATTACTCACCGTGGGCTCAGTTTTACTGAAAAATGTTACATTTCGGACTTTAGACCAGTGTATTTAGCTTATCATTGGTAATGACAGTGTGTCTCTTGACAAAAATAAAAATGTTTGTATGGTAACATTACATTTAATTATAAAGGGACTCAGTAACCCTAACAAGTAAATGTTTTAGACCAGGGTTGCATGTACCCAGTCATTGGGTAAGATGTTTTTTGATCGTAAGTTGTGTAATTTAACCATGGAAAATCTATTGAGAATTAAACCTTATTTATGAGGACAGCCTTATTGTGACAGCCCTGAATGAACTTGCGTACTTGGCAACAATGTTTTGTTTACCAAATAATTTAGTTATGACCACTCGACTATAAATGTGTGATTCACAGTGACTTAACACTGAACCTTATTAACTATTTGTCACAAAATTTTTCGTTTTTCCAAAAAGTTCTCCTAGTTTCAAGATCGACGCCCAAGATCAACGCCCTTGTTTCTGCCCATCACTTGTCAAGGTTTGTGGCACAGGCCGAAACAGTTGGCGCTTATTAAAAGTTTCAGTTACCACAACCTACTGGTGTATGTTGTGAGCGTGTTAGTAGTGTGTTTATAAACACAAGCCTTACGGTCTTCGGCGTTACACGGGTCTGTCACTCATCTGAGAGAGTCGCTGCAGACCAGGATTCCAAAGTGACGGCTGAAACCGGACACCACCCAAAAATAACCCTGACAAGAGGAGATCTCCCCCCTGACAGCTCCTGCTCACAGAGGAGATTCTGTACTACAGGGCCATACTGCCTCCCTCTGGACACAGACTGCCAGTCCTTTTCCATATATATCTGTACTGAAGCACATGTCCCTACACTAAAGTGGATTGATCTTATATAAAATACACATAGGGGCGTCTTAAATCCCCTAACAGCATTCGCAACAAATACCATAGGTGACATACCTGTGAATTGCTGAGTCCAGTGCCAAAAACAGGATTCAGGTCCAGTGCCAAAGAAAGCATTTTGATATTTTAGAAAAGGTAGTGGTTTCCACTCTTGAATAAAATAGCATGCTTTTTAAATTATGATACATTTGCATCTCATGTTATGGTTTAAGATGGGCCTAACTGTAAGTGATTACTGTGTATAATGTGAATACTGTTTGTCATCACTGTAAACAGTCTCATATGCCTGTTTGAGCAGAGGCATGGCAATGTGAATGCTGCCACTGTCACATTCCATTGCCCATATGAAGTGCCCTGTGATCTTTATAAACACAGCCTTGACATAAAGCCAGAGAAACTGACTCCATCTTGGCTCCTACCTTTTGCTGTCTAGGAGCCATGATGGTTCTAAGAACACCTCTATAGTATGTACTAACTTTGCTCTGCTGGATGTAGGAAAGCAAAGGTGGTTTGGTTTATTGGAGAAAATCTCAGTATTTGTTCCTTGACTTAAACCATATGCATACACTCACACACACACACTCTCTCTCTCTCTCTCTCTCTCTCTCTCTCACAGAGAACCAGAGAGCCACTCACTGAGATGCAGTTGTCTTTTTCAGCTCAGAAAGGATCAGTGGACAGATACAGAGAGACAGAGAGTGAGGGTTAGGCTCCTAGACAGTTGTCTTATGGATCAGGAGATGTGTCTGATTTTAAATAAACAAAGCCGCTACTCCTCTCTCACTCCCTTTCTCTCCTTATCTGTGCTAGATTTAAGATCAGGATCAGCTAACACACCAGTTGTGCTTATGAATCCTCTACAGTTCTGCTGGTTTCAGATTCCTGGGTTATAAAAAGAACCTGTGACCTGCCACCGCCAAACCCCCCCCCCCCCCCCCCCCCCCCGACCCAAACCCCTCAATGTCCCAAACCCACTGCCCCCCTCTTCCAAACTCCTCTATATCCCCAATGAGGAGGCAGACCCCTCTGAGGAGGAGGAACCTTCACAGTCACTTTATAATTCATCGAGTTGATGTTGATGTTTTCGTCCTAGAGTTTGACAGCCTCTAGGATTACACCAGACTGTATATAGTGTATAATACACCCTGTTGTGATTTTTGTTTTTCTTTTTGCATATGTTATTTTCTCTTGTGAATTATTTGTATGAGAGTGAATGAGAGTGACTACGGTATGGCGCAGCGATGAGGGGGCTCTGTTCCCCCTGACGAAAACCACTGTCATGTCTAACGGCTATCGCACCATCTCACAGCACCTCAACGACCTGAAGAAGGAGAACTTCAGCCTCAAGCTACGCATCTACTTTCTGGAGGAGCGATTCCAGCAGAAATTCGAGGACAGCAGCAGCGAAGATGTCCACAGACGGGTGAGTGGCATTAGTGCATAGCGTGAGCGGCCAACGGGGTGTGTGCTGGTGTAGTCATGCATTTCACAGAGTGATCTTTTATCTCTCTCATATGGCAACAACTTGTTAGTGTAAAACGAAATTTTAAAAAAATCAGCAAGGTATAAAAAACAGTAGGCATACACAGGGTGATGTAAAAGTGAATCAAATGATATGATTTGGGGAGGGGGGGGGGGGGGGGAGTGGTGAATGTTCCTGAGCTACAGAGAGGTGCTGTGGGGGGAAATGGTGGTGAGGATGAGGAGGTTTTGTAAAATCACCGGAGTAATGGTAAGAAGGGTAGACACATACTGGGCTCACATGGAGTGGAGGTCGTGAAGGAAGGGGGTGGTGTTGAGCGAGGGAGTGAAACTGTTCAGACATAATAGCTGTTGGGTGAAGGGACACCTAAACGGATTCTTAGATTTGTCTCCATAGAGACAGACACAGGCACTTTGACTGATTAAATGCTCCATTCTATTATAACCTGTCTTCCTTTTAAGATGAAGTGAAGGATATGGAATGTTGAGAATGTTTAATAAAGTGTGTGGTGCACGGAATGGTGGCACATGCATGTACACATTCTAAGAACACTTGTGCTTCTGCTCTATACCAAGGGGATAAAAATAACCCAGACAGGAGCTCAAAAGACATATATACATCTCTAAGTTATCCTGTCCACAACAACAATGGCAGTTCTTCTATTGATGTTAACAGACTAACCAATTCCTGTGGTCTCTAAAACCATTTAAAAAACATTTTGATAATTTAGAGACCAAATTATTATTTGTGTAGGCATGATACTTAGTGAGTGGCCAACTGTTGGTGTCGTGTTGAGTTACAGTGAATAGTAAGGTATGATTTTAACATTTCATGCATAGTGACTATGAGGACAACTAACTGATTATCAGACACTTAGTTATGCAGATTGTTGCAGTCAAGTCTTTCTTATTATACTGCAAACCTGTCAGAGACCAGAAATACAGCAGCTTGGCTCATGCGGATGTTTGTCTGAGCGAATAGTGGATTGTGGGTAATGCTGTAGACCAGTTGGGGCTGGTGGATTCTGGCTGTCCAGGAGAAGGTGAAGTTGATACCCTGGTGCAGCTGTTGTCGTGTGCCAGTGTGTCACTAGAACGTGAGAGAAAGCTCAACGGTTGCCGCAGGCCAGAGGGACCTTACACCATATCAGTGTTTACAGTTAGAGACACACACCCAAACAGTGGTGTGGTTATGTTTTTTTATACACACTCCCACCCCTACCGTTCACTTCATTAGTGTGAGATCACTTCACTGTAAGTCTGTTAAGTCTCATGGATACAGTCAACTGACAACTCTCAATAGTTTCAGTGAATTTGTTTGCGTAATTTCACAGGTGATTCATGTGTTTTCATGGTGTGCAAATTCAGGACACACCCTCTATTTCAGACTGCTCACAGATCATGTTAAAATCTTAGAGCTCTCGGTGTTTCTTTATCTTGGTCCTAAGCATGCCAATGATAGTACATTTCTGGTTTGGCTGACACAATAAGCAGTGACACTCTTGATTCTACCTTTCCCTTTGAACATCATTCCCTTCCTTATTAAGGCACTCCACTTGTGTATACACAGGACTACAGCTAAAAAAAAATGAGGGAAAGTAATTGTTTGCAGCTTAATTAAGAACGGCTGAAATCTTCCCCAACCATCCTTGAACTTCATTGTGTGCAGTTGTATGCAACTGATGTTTAGGGTGTTTTTGCTGACACTGTCACTGACAGTTTATAAAACAGAGACCTGGAGAGGTGGTAGGTACAGTTTGAGTGCCAGGAAAAGTCTATTTCTGTTTGACTTTATCAGCTTGACCCCCTCAGATAGAAACAATATCAGTCCCACTGACCTACATGCACAGAGACATGCAGCTTGGAAAACGTGCAGCTTGGTTTATTCCTAGCCAAGACCTCTCATCAGAATGATTGATTTTCCTGGACAGGATTCAGGTGGCCCACTGCCGTATGGCTTTGTGAATGTGTGCGTGCATGTGTGAGTTCCTGCATATGCATGTATGTTCTCTGACATGACAAATCGAACCAGCATCATTGACATGACTGCTCATGTACAGAGGTATGCTCAAAGCCAAACATACAGTGATGAATTCCTATGCACACATATACACTTACACGTACACACACGCACATACGCATGCGCACACGCAGGCACACACACACACACACGCATACGCACTGCATGTGCATGCACACACACACACACACACACACGCGCGCACACACACACACACACACACACAGAGGTCAGCTCTCTAGCCAGTTACAGTTTGTACCTGGCACACTCTAATGTCCAAGGTTAAAAGAGTATCAGTTGCTGTGGGATGATTTAGCAGAGAGTGAAAATAGAGGGATAAAAGAAGACGAGAGGAGAGGACAGTAGGGGAGGGTTGTGGGTGTATATGGCCGTGTCGGGGGGGGGGGGGGGGGGGGGGGTCAGCAGGTGGTGAAATCCTACAAGGTCTATTTTAGTTGCGTCTCAGTGTCAGGAGACTGGTGCTGCACGTGCACATAGCCGCATTAGGCTTTAGTTAAACATTTATAATGGCCTTTTTTTTTTTTTTTTTTAACACATTTCGCATAATAAACCCGAGGCAAAGCTGTGTGCTGGCTTAGCTACTCTCACAACTGACAAACAGGGCCCAGCTGCTCTGTTATGCCTGGAGTTTGGACATGTATGTGCATTAAATGAAACATTCCTATAAGGGATGAATTTCCTGTATTGGCTTTCTTTTTTATAGTAGTGCTGTGGAGAGAGAGAGAGAGAGAGAGAGAGAGAGAGAGTCATGCTGTTGCATGGGACACACACGCACACACATACAAACATGTGAATATGTAACTGTATGTCTGTATAGGAGTAAGTTTTGCTTGTGTCATCACATTTATAAATACCATGTCTCTGGCACACTTGAAATGATATCTAATTACTGATGATTTATTTAAAGTTATGATTTAAATATTAAAACCAAAAAGAACTGAACACTTCAATGTTCTTCTGGCTCATGGCATCATATGTGTCCTGCAGATGATGAATAGTCCTCGTTACTGTTGCAATAGAAATATGTGTTTTATGTATATTTACTTGTGTGTGTGTGTGTGTGTGTGTGTGTGTTTCAGAATATCGAGCTGAAGGTTGAGGTGGAAAGCCTGAAACAGGAGCTGCAGGAAAGGCAGCAGCAACTGGACAAAGCCCTGTGAGTGTAACAGGACACTGACTGTCATCTCAACGCCTCACTGCACGAGGGGAACGAGAGATTCATGAGTGGATGTGGCTCACTGCCCACATGTTATATTATAATGCAGTATATTTTCATATTTTGTGTTCACATTTAATACTGTGAGACACGCTAGTAGCTTGCGACACAAGTAGCATGTGCAAGTCTTTTGTAAATACATACAGTATATCTGTGCAGTCACGATTTGATCATGTGGTTTACTACGAGCCCAGTGTGAAGTAGTGCACTGTGACAAATAAAAACTTAGGTTGAGTTGAAATTATAATCACTGCACAGCTTTTTAGTAAACTTTACTGTTTTACTGGTGTACATTACTAACTTTAATTCGCCTCAGAATTTAAGTAAGCTGCCAAGTTTTAATTTGACCTCGCTTTTTTTTTTGTCAGTATAACTATGTATGTAGGGAATTTCTTAGTCTGCTGCACTAATGAAATCTTACTCACAAGAGAATGAGAAAGGAGGAAAAAAAAGGATTAGAACAAGGCAGAAAAAGAGATATGAAGAATCACAAAGATTACAGGAGGGAGAGAGAGAGAGAGACTGTTTAAGCTCACAAATGTGTATATGTGTGTGTGTGTGTGTGTGTGTGTGTGTGGTATGTGTGAGTGAGTGAGTGCGTGCATGTGTGTCCGTGTGTGTGTGTGTGTGTGTGTGTGTGTGTTTGCTGTAAATCCATATTGTCCACGGTCTGCTGCTTTAGGCTGGCACTCTGATCTCTCAGTCTCTGAGATTTCTGATGTGTCTCAGAGTCTGTGCAGCAGCTGCCTAAAGGCATTCTGGCCACACCCCTCCAGTCCTGCTGACCTGACAAACACAAAGGCCAGAACCCACTGCCAGACGACTATCAGACGCTTCTATGCACGCTGGGAACAGCAGAGTGACGGTTGGCAGGGAAAGTTAGCGAGATGGAATTTCTTGTGGAATGTGCACATGCTCAAATGGTCACCTTTGTGTGTTCTCTATGAGTGGAACCGTATGAGCTGTGCCACACGCACACACACACACACACACACACACACACACACACACACACACACAAAGATACGCTCCCACACACATACACACCTGCTCAACTCCCATAGCTGTCTGTCAGTATCAGTGAAGACAAGTTTCTCATCTATCTTGATGATCACTCAGCATCCCTTCTTACCATGAAGACTTTGGACAGAGGGCTTGAATGTCTTTTCCTGCTCCCCTGCCCTTGGGTTCAGCGGAGTGCTTTGTCAATCATGTTCCATTATCCTGCTAAGTGACCGGTGCAGACCCAATCTCATTTCCCGAGCTCTGTGTCAAAACTAAAGCCGTTCTCTGAAGACGGAGAGCACTCTCACGGTGCATGTGACTCTCTGGATTACTTGCTCTGAGATATTCTGGCTCTCTTAAATTCTGCCCTAATGGATGATTTGGCCAAGCAGAGCTCAGTTCCCAGGGCTGCACTTCAGCCTGGGCCGGGAGTGATCGCTAGTGATGGTCTGTCAGGTTAAGGAGGGCCTCTGGAGGGATGGCAGATCTGGCGGTCTGGCCAAACACTTAGTCTCTGCGGCCTAGAGAGACTCTCCTTAGGTCTGGAGTACTGCGATGAGTGAGAGGCAGCCACACACACTCTGAAACACTTATCCTTTCAGAGTAAAACTATCATAATACACACACACACACGCTCATGCAGAGAGAGAGAGAGAGAGAGAGGCATTAGTGTCCCACAGGAAACAGGAGTTAAGGCTGCTATTATAGCCCTCTTGCCTGTTCTACCACTGATTTGCGATACAATAGCCTTCCAAAAAATGCAGAAAAGTGATGTAACTGCTTATATAGAGCTAATTTACAGTATATGTTCAAATTTAATAAATGGGCCTGAAAATGTTGTATGTTGGATTTTGGAGTATGTCACATACATTAAAGCTCTGATGACTTGTATTCTCTGTTTTGATAGGACAACAGCAGAGAGTGTGACCAATCAGAATGAGGCAGAGGTACAACGGCGTTTTGAGGAGAGGCAGCAAGAGATCAGCCACATGCAGGAGATCCTGGAGAATAAGATCCAGCTACTGCAGGAGGTGCACACACACACACACGCGCACACACACACACACACACACACACACACATATCAGTCACAAATCTCAAAAACTAGACTGATGATCATGTTGTGACACACTAAAAAATACCTCTCTCAAATGAATTTCCGTATAGCGCGTTGACTTTACACTGGCTGAGAGACTATATGACACATCACGTGCTCACTGTGTTATGATATGATGTTGTTCTCAGGAAGCCGAGCTAGCACGTAATGAGGCAGAGAGGATGGCTGCCTTAGCAGACTCTGAGTCCCAGCGCCGTGTTGAGCTGGAGAAACAGATGATGATGAGGATGGCAGAATGCTCTCATGAGGAGAACCTGGCTGAGAAAGAGAGGTGAGAGGGCTACATTTTTCACCCTGCCAAGCTCATAAACGACTCTAAATGTTTTCGTCTTTCTCTCCCTTTCTCTATTTTTCGCTCACTCAGAGTGATAGAGGAGTTAAGCGAGTCTCTTCAATGTCGAGAGGAGGAGATGGCTGCTCTCTGTGAGGAGAGGAGCTGTCTGAGTCAGAGAGTGGCCCAGCTGGAGGGACGCGTGCAGGAGCTCTCCTCCTCCCTCCAGCAGAAAGAGAGGGATACACAGGTACACTACAGGAAACAAAACACTTCTCATGAACTACAGCACCCACAATGCAACACTGAACAATGCTAGAGAAATTACAGTGTCACAGAGTCATTACCTAGTCCACAGGAAAGGAAACGCACGTTACAACACAAACTACATCCAAATGAAAATGACGTGTGAAGTGTCAGTGGTTCCCAAATGATGCGCCTGATCAAGGCACTGTTTAATGGTAAAGAGATGCATCCTACATCTGAGTTACTAGGTAGTCAGTGATGCTCGGTTATCTATGTAGTCTCAGATAGAATCAGGCAGACAGCTTTCTCCCCAAGCATGCTGACAATACAAAGCAGTCCGTAGTGTGGAAGAGGGAGTGACTGGCTTCACATGTGAGGGAGGAAGTGTGTGCCCACCTCACTCATCTCAGCTGACAGTGCTGCCATGCAATGGTGACATTTCTGACATCATAAATAACTGAGCATTCTAAATTCAGATGAAATGACCACCAATGCTGGCACTGACACACACACACACACACACACACACATACTCACACGCATCCCTCTCACAACTCACAGAGATGTTGTATGTTGTTGTATGTAAGTAATGGGGTCTGAGTTTGACATTGATATGTGATCCAGAGCATTAGGCCCAGCTCTGTAAGTCAGTGTGTTTCAGTACGGGCCAATATCTAATCAGGTCAGTGGTGCGCCTGCCTCAGGCCCTCACTCAGCACAGACACTCCGGGAGGTTCACATATTTTCTATTGTATTTATAAACAAACCTACACACACACTCATTCAAACACACAGACACAGAAACAGAGACATGCACGCACACGCACACACACACACACACACACACACACACACACACACACACACACATTCACAATCAGAGGATTGTATGTAGGTCAGTGGGAACCACGTCAGATGCAGGCTCACCGTAATGTTTTTTGCAAATTAGACTCTCCTCATGTGTACATAAATCACTCTAGCACACTTACAGCACGGTACTATTCAAGATCCATTTACTCAGGTCGATTAATATAAAATTCCATTTGCTCAGTTAAGCAGATGCAGTATTCCATTTGCTCAGTTTGACAAAAATAAAATTCCATTTGCTCAATTTGACAAATATAAAATTTAGGACAAGGACAAACAGTATAAAAATACGTCATAATATTATTAGACACACATAGTGCACAGGGCAAAGCTGGGCAGGGTAACTGAGATTCAGTTCAGTTTAACTGTGTTAGCCAGTTTTTATAGAAAGCCATACATTCACTGAAACCCTGTATGTCCCCAAAAGTAACTGATTTACGAATAAACTGTGCTTATGTGATTTTGTCTCAGTTTAAATGAGGAGAACTCTGCAAAGTTAGGCTTTAATAATATCTACATACCTATAGATTATACAATTAATTATGAGACATATGGGCTTGGTCCAGTGTTTTATTTGTTTTTGGATATGGATAATTATCTTTAATAGACCAGCCGTCACCTGAACAGTTTTCTCTCCAACAGATCCTCAGAGAAGACCTGGCCCGCGGGACCAGCCGGACCCAGCTGGAGATGCAAGTAAGAGGGTCAATTTCCTTACTAAAGGGAAAATATTCATCATTTTGACACTTGTAGCGGTATTTTGGTACGCTTGGGTTGCTATCAAACCTCAGGCATTCCTTCTTGATTGCGACAAAATTTGGCCAGAATGAAGAGAGAATGCCTGAGGTGCTACTAAACTGTTTTTAGATGAGGATGGTGTTGAGTGCTTATTAAACTATGAACATGTGGGACAATGCATGAGAAGTTAGATAATAACACTATTTATTGGTTTACTGGTAATGAGGTCCTGGTTCTTTGAGAAAGTGGATTAAGTGACTGTTGACATGAACGCTGAGGGAAAGCGGATTGCAAGGTACTGAAGCCTGAAGTACGTTTTGTTCACGTTCATCTGTGGCAAGACAGAGACACCTAGTGGGTGAAGCTGTGGAAATAAGGACTCGCCAACAGACAGGCACATGAGTGTGCACACACACATTCACACTCACACACACACACACACACACATACACACACACTCTCTCTCTCACACACACACACGCTCACACACACACACACACACACACACACACACACACACACACACACACACACACAAGCTTTTATTCATATCCTAAAGGGAACTTCCCATTGACTCCCTTTATCCTGTAACTAAAGAATACTAACCTATCCCTAACCCTAACCTTAACCAAAGAAATGTTTTGACACTTCTTGTTTTATCAATAACGACAATATAGTTTAGGAAAATGTTGTTCTCCTAGTAGAGACCAGCATTTTGGTCCCCACAAGGCAATTTTGTCAGATTATGCTATCTTACTGGATACTTTCATTCCTCAGAAAGATACAAATACATGGTACACACACACACACACAAAGGTCTGATCACAAGGAAGTGTATCCTTTCATCATTTTGGTCTCTAACTATGCATGTCTTTTTAACATCTTTTTATCCAAGATGTATTTATCATCATTCAGTTATTGTTTTCCTGCTTTGTTTTCATGGAAGCAAGTAGCCATGATGTCTGGTTTCATGAGGGTTTTTTTTCCCCTACTCATGCAATCTGGCCCAGTTTTGTTTATGTCGCATTCACTAAAGTTGAATCATTTAACTCTGACTGTTTAAAGTCGATATAATATTGTACAATGAGTTTGTAACTTTGAACTGGCCCTCCACATAGACGCCATCTATTTTTAAAAGCCTCACCACATCTGAGGTCAAACATACCATTGCGGTTTCAGAGAGAATGCTCACAATGTCTTTATTATGTCAATCAATTGTTTACTTTCAACATAAGCGAGAAAACAAGCATTGCTGAACAAAAAAACAATCCACAGTTTTATCACCAGCAATTGCCCTCATTGGCTCTGTTATTTCTGTCACTTAGAGACATAAACACTGAGATAATGCTGTGAGGCTCTGAGCTGCTTTTGGCTGATTAGGATAAATAGTTTTTTGATTGTGGGCTATTATATGGTTGAGGGCTGTTATGGCATCTTGTCTCTGAAGTCTAATTTCTCTAGGGGGTTTTTAGGTGACGGAGCGACTTGTCCAAATGTCCTTAGCAAACAGTTTATACCATGAAGTAATTTGTCTAAATTTAAAAAAAAAAAAAAAAAAAGAAAGAAAGAAACTTCAAGCTTTTGCTTTGGAACTGTGATAAGGGTCTGTTCAAGGGTGTTGACAGTGTCCTAACAGAGAATTTCATATGTGAAGAAGAGAACTGGGCAGATTTACCAGCAGCACATCACCAAATCTGTTTTAAAGCCATATAAGGTTTTGCTTCGTTTTCTAACCTCCAAGTCCTCTCCAACTTAACGGACTCTGCAGCACTTCACTTTTTTTCGAAAGTGTAGGTTTGGATTAGAGGGCTTATGATTATCCCCTGTTATTACACATGTTGCTTTCGATCAGATGGTTTCTTCCCTTTGGGTGTTAGTTTATTTTTGTGTTTGATCGCAAAATCTTCCAATCGTGACGTAAAAATCAGGAAACAGTATACTGTCTTATTTCGTCCGTTAAGAAGAAGAAGAGCCTTGTTCCTCAAAATACTGTTCCTGGAGCTTTAATATTGGGTGTTCGCTTTTGCAGCACTTACGTGTAATGTGAATGGCATTTCAGTCTTCGGTTCATCGGATCTTACCACTGCAAACAGTCTTCGTCGCCAAGTCTTTAAAGTTTCTGTTCCACATTGAAAATATTTTTATAAATTGTGTTTGTGATTAGCTTTTCGGCAGTGCACTCTTGAATGCTTTAATGAACAGCATCGTTTGAATGTGAATTGTGTCAGAGCGTGTTTTAATGTTGGGGACACCACTGACGAACGTTTTGGAATCCCCCATTTTTAGAATGGTACGCTCTGTTCTTACTGCACTCGTTCCCCCTTGCCACATCGCTCGCCCGACTCTATGAATACACAACGGTTCGGCTGTCAAATCACAAACCGTAGCTTCTCCTTTGGTAATTTGTGTGACTAACCGAAATCACACAATGGCAGTCTGATAGGACTTCACGTCATCGTTATGGACATTTTAAACGAGTGACACTGTGTA
Source organism: Chanos chanos (assembly GCF_902362185.1). Taxonomy (NCBI): domain Eukaryota; kingdom Metazoa; phylum Chordata; class Actinopteri; order Gonorynchiformes; family Chanidae; genus Chanos; species Chanos chanos. The sequence continues at coordinate 6,799,013 of NC_044498.1, forward strand.
TCTATTAATGACCGCAGTGTTAAATTTGAAGTGATGGGACAGCGAACCTGCTATGTCGGCGTCTTTAGCGATGGGTTTTCCTTGCGAAAGATGAGCTCACCCGGGTCTGCGAAGGACAGAAAAATCTTTGTTTAAAAGGTTTGAACCGCATAATTGACCTGTATTTTTATTCGGAAGTCTTCCGTCTTATCGTAAACGACAGAAATCCAGCAACAGCAAAAAACAGCAGAATTCTCACGAGATTCGCGCATGGATCCTTCTTTCAGCCTTGTCTGTATGCATCATCAGGCAAAAACTTAACGGATTTACAGTGATGATTGACAGCTCAAAGAGGGGACTGCAGAACATTCGTACATCATAACACTATCTGCCCAGTCTGATTTTGGCATCCTGAAAATTACCAATATTGACTCTTCAGTCAGCAGCCTTTTAAACCTATTTAAATTATCAAGGATAAAATCCTCAGAGATGTTGGACTCAAAGACAAAGGAGGTGTGTCGTATTTGTGCACGAGAGCTGTGTGGTAACCAGCGGCGATGGATCTTTCATCCAGCATCCAAGCTCAGCCTACAAGTCCTGCTGTCCCATGCCCTCGGACGCGAGATGACCCGCGACGGTCGTGGAGAGTTCGCTTGCAGCAAGTGTGCCTTCATGTTGGACCGCATGTACCGTTTTGACACTGTGATCGCCCGCGTGGAGGCACTGTCCATTGAGAGGCTGCAGAAACTCCTCCAGGAGAAGGACAGACTGCGACAGTGCATTGGTGGACTGTACCGCAAAAACAATGCAGACGAGGGTGTGTTGGCCTCTTCAGGGGCTTCAGATAGTCCCGTAGTGGATATCTCTGCCTTGTCCGAGGCGAAGTACAGTGCCCTTCTCCAGGAAGACTTTGCCTACTCTGGATATGAATCTTGGGCTGAGCAAGACTCCCAGGAAATGACTGTGGAGTCCCAGCATCACCACCACCACCACCACTGCCAAGTAGGTTCAGAGGTCACCATAGGTCAGCGCTCAAGAAAGTGCAGGGGCTGTGCAGCCTTAAGGGTGGCTGACTCAGATTATGAGGCGGTCTGTAAAGTTCCCAGGAAAGTGGGCCGAAGCACTTCCTGTGGACCCTCTACCCGATACTCTGGCAGTGTTTTAGGGAGCACAGAGGAGCCTTGTGCAGGGGCAGCCCCGCCACCACCAGATCCTGAGCACCAGCCTCCTGCCACTGTCCTAAGAAGCAATGAACCAGGACATACAAGTCTGAGCCCAGCCTCATCCGTGGAGTCTCTGGACACGGCCATAGACGTGAGCCAACCTGCTGCTGCTACCGGTGGGCATCCAGAAGGTGAAGAGGAGGTAGATGATCTGCAGAGGGTTGCAGACTCTGTTTTGGAGTTGAGCTCTAGGCCTGGTTCAATGTGTAGTCTCGACCTTACCTTCAGCCTGCTTAAAAGCTTCAAATATCGGCCAATCAGGAGACTGCAGGGCAGCCGTATCCCTTTACCGGTCAAACCAAGTACCACATCATTGGAGGCAGACAGTGGATCTGCTCAGACTCTCCTGCAGAACCCCCACGCTGCAATGGTTTGTCCTGTGTCCCTTCATCTGGCAGACATGGTCTCACACAGTGTCCAGCAGGATCTACAGCTGGACTTTGCCGAAATGGAGGACCTATGGCTGGATGATTACGTGCAGTGTGGCCCCATGTACCGACAGAAGGTAGTAGAAGAAATGAAGTGTGCATGATGGGGTGGTGTAACGTGCCATAATCTCTCGAGTGAAAGGGGAAAATTATGATGCGCGTCTGTTCCATTCACACAGCTGAAATATACACGGTTCATCTGAGGAGAAAAGAAATTGGAGCTATTTATTTGGAATATGTCGATGTTTCTAAACCCCTTTAGATAAAATATTAAGTCTTAACAAAGGCTCCATATGACTTTAACACGCGTCAGTGTGATTCTCTTGACATTTTGAAGACTCTTCAAAACCTCTTGGTTTGTCTCCCTCCGCCCTGCAAGACCTTGATTGCCAAGGATTGATTCTAATTATCAGCCTCTTAGCAGCACTTTGACAACCATAGCAACTGTTGTTAAGAGCAACAGTAGTCACTGCTACAGACTCCTCTCGTCCTCCCCTAGCTTGCTTTCTCATGTGAAAACACACATAATTTCCTACAACACCTGTAGCTTTGGCAGGAAGTCAACATGTCCTTGTATTTGCTAAAGACCAGACTATTTATTGCTGTGACATTGGTGCCGTGCGTTATCTGGGATGCAGCCACATGATTTGTGGTGTGTAGTCTGTACTTTTGTTTACTGAGGTGATAATTCAACTTGTCATCAGTAAGACTCTGTGTGAGGTCTCCAGTCCCCTGTGTCCCTGTTCTCTGTGACATGTTCTACAGTACTGCACTGTACTTGGTCACCTTGAATTAGTGTATTTAATGCTCCCAGTGAGCAGGAGAAGGTTATATGCCTTATACAACAGATGCAGGACACCCGAATGTGAATTGTGTGAATATTGGAGGAGATAAGAGCTAGAGAAGCATGTTGTCTATTGCGATATGTCACAATTCAAATACAATGTGGACTGAATTGCTGAAATAGGCAAAACTGTACAGTGATATTTTTGGACATGTATACTGTAAAGTTTGAAAAAAAAAAAAGAATTGGCTTAATAGGAAGAATGGAAGTATAGCTGGACTGAAATAACAGAAGAGAATTGAGTTGTTCATCAGTGAAAATGAAAAACAGGGAAATGGGAGGCACGCCACCCTGGAAAAAAAAGTGACTTCCTGAGGAAGTTGTACAGAGTGGCTTTGGCCTCACTCAGTTCAGAACTATCTGTGTGTGTGTGTGTGTGTGTGTGTGTGTGTGTGTGTGTGTGTGTGTGTGTGTGTGAGTGTGTCCTTTCGGTGTCATGTGAGTAATTCTTTCCCCCTCACCCCTCATGTTTTAAAGCTGTTTTGTAAGGGAACAAGCTACGTGCTTAGGGGACATTTCTTTTCTCAAGGGAAGAGGAACAAAACATTACTCATTACACTCCCTTACACAACCTTTAACTGGAACATCTGAATAAATATATTATAAATAAACATGGACATTTGTTCTTGATCTGTGTGTTTCAGAACCTGATTGAAGAGCAGCAGTCCCAGTTAGTCCAGTATGAGAATGCAGCTGGTCAATGTGTGAGTGAGCTCCAGAAGGCCCAGATGCAGGTCCAGTCTCTGCAGGCCAAGATCCGAGAGAGTGAGGCCAGCAGCAAGGTACAAGAAACCTCCTCATCACACAGGGAAAAGTCACACGTCTGACTGACAGTGTGTCGTGTTGAATTGTTAAAAAAAATTCAACGTGACACACTTCATCAGACCTCTGCAGACCTTTTCTTGAGTGTTGCCACCATAGCAGTAGTTGTGTGTTTACTAATGTGAGTTACTGTTTTACTGATTAAACCTGTGCGTGTTTGTGTGTGTCTGTAGAAGTTGCAGCAGAGGCTGGGTGAGATGGAATGTGACCTTCGCTCTCTCCAAGAGGTGGCAAAAGGGCAAGAGAGAACCATCCA